>NW_022111310.1:22783557-22854514 GCF_000313985.2 Echinops telfairi
GTCTTCAGTGGTTGTGTCGGGAAGGTGAGCATCATAGAATGCCAATTTAATAGAAGAAAGTATTCTTGCATTGAGGGAGTACTTGAGTGGAGGCCCAACATTGGACAATTATATTAGGTGGTAGCATAAATCTGGTCATGATGGTTTCTTTAAACTCTTATTTCTTCTTTCTGATGACTGACACTTTTATCCCCTTCAATCCCTAACAATGTTGTCCTTTTTGATAAATCCGTTGCCCATTTTTCCAAATAGGGAATCCTTTCTCTTCCCTTTCCTCACTCTAATGTTGCTCATGGGCATTTTCTGTAGCTTCTATACCATGGTGGTTTTACATGTAATTAACTGTTGCTGCATGTACCTGTTCTCCTAAAATGTAAAGTCCCTCTTTCTGGGTAAGATAAACTGTTTCCACACTTTCCATTTCTTCTAACTGAACTTCACAATTTGCTTTGCAACATTGATTTAACTGAGTCTTATTCTGAGGCTAGAAGCCCTCAGTGTATTCCTTCAGAAACTGGCTAAGAAATCTAAGTGTCCATGTGCAGATTATTTCAGGAAGTGGCGGAAGAATGACTGAGTCTACTGGTCTCCCTGGAAACTCACAGAAATGAACTCGAGTCTGGATCTTCTGAGATACTACCAAAGACAGAAACAATATATATTAGAAACTGCAGGTGGCCTGCTGGCTGTTCAAAAATAACAGCAGAAATAGGGAGGGGCCTGGAGACAGCAAAACACTCTCCCAAGCTTATATTAAGTCTTGCCTCTTCACAGTCACCTGAAACCTTCTGATGTAGTTGCTGATGAGCCTGTCTTCACAGAATCCTCTCTTTGCTGTGACTCATACAAAATGCATGACTCATATTCTGAACACTTCAGTGTGGTCACAAGGAAAACAACCGGAACATCTGTATAATCAAATTTGAGCTTTGCCTGTCTCTGATGGTGACTTGTAGCAAATGAGTTGTGCTGTCGGAGTCTATTTTCTCAGCTGCAAAATGGGAGTGCAAATAAAAAAGAAGAACTACCCTTTACTGAACACCTGCCAGCTGTTCTAACTCGGAGGTGTTTTATGTCTTGTTTATAGTTGAGGACATAAAATAGAAGGCTTATTTAAAAGAACTTCAAACACTTTGAGAACACTTTCTTCCACATGTAAACACACACACACACACACACACACACACACACACACGAGAAATTATATTTAAAAGCCTAAATATCACATTTGCATAAAGACAGATAAAACTCAGGCTGTGAATCTTCTGGGAACGGGTCAGATTGGGATAGAGGCAGAGCATTGATTAGAATCCAGATCCGAAAGTTTTCAACTACAGAGCAGCAGGAAATCGTTCGTTTTTGTTGTTCATGTTGATACATTCCGACCACCTAGGTACTTACAAGAGAAAAGTTTACGTATGGTGGCTCTAGAAAGCTAAATAGACATGAGATACTGCTGATCAGTTTCTAGCAAATTCATGAGAGCCCGAACACTGTAAGTAACTATGTGGGAAATAGAGAAGATAGAAATAGCACCCCTTTATACGCAGCACAAGACCCTTTTTGTTCTTCACAAATCCATTTTGATATATGTCGCATTATGCCCAGTAATTCTACAGCCTTCCCTCCAAAAATGCACTTCTTCTTGACCTTGGATGATATCAGGGAAGCAGACCAAGTAGTGTTAGTGGTGGAGAAAGAACTGCATTATGGCATCTGTAGGCCTAGGCCTTTTTGCCCTTCCCTTATGCAAAGAAAACATTAAAAAATTACACTTTATAACTACACTGGTATAAAGACAAATATTATCCAAGATGAATTCCCTATTATCTATTCATTATTATTTTAATAAGTGTTTCATTTGATTTTATACTGAATTTAAATTAAACCATTTTCTTGGTCTCCTAAAGATGTTGTGGACCCTCAGTACTGTGACTCTTGTGCTTAATAGATGTAGTGGCCGTGGCTACAGAACTTGGACTATGAAAAGTCACAGGAGTTGAATTCATTTTCCGAAAACTTGAATGTGTGATCTTGAGTCAATAAAGAACTTTCTGCTCCTCACTATATTCTCTCTACTCATTAGAGAACGACTGTGTCTGACTTGCTGAGTTGCAAGTAATATGGAGCAGGTTTTGAAAACTAGTAACTGTTTTCAATAATCCCTAGGTAAAGAGATATTGGCGTATTACTAATCTGTCAGGTCTGAATCATTTTCCTGTTTTAATGGCCAGAGGAGCCTCTATAAAATGATTGTCCTAACCTTAGCAATATTGACAGTTGAACTCAACAATTCTGTTGTTCAGGGCTGACTGAGCATTGCAGAATGGTCAACAAAATCCCTAGCTTCTTGTCACTAGATTGCAGGACTCTCTGCCTACAAATCCAGTCGTAACATCCAAAAATGTCTTCAGGCATTTCCCCAAATCTCCTAGGGTAGACCACCGTGCCCTGGTGAGAAACATTGAATGAAAAACGGAAAAACATTAAAGAAATTGACTCAATAAAGGAAAACTTTATATATTTAAATGAAAAGAGCGTGCTTCAGAATCACATGAAGTGAAGTGAAGAAAGCTTTTTCACAAGGGGGAAGTAAATTTTTCCTGGTCAAAGATCGTGAATAACTAAAATCCATTAAAATCATTATCTTGACTCTGAAGTTGAGATTGAAAACAGAAAGATTAACTTACTTCCTGGATGGACAATTTGTTTTAGAAGGATGAGCATAAGGCTAGTCTCCATGAGGTGTGGGTTAAAAATGCATCAAATTTCCATTTTTTAATACTGCTGCCCCACTCCATTATCTCTGATATCAAGTATGCCTTTTCTTCTCTTTGGTCATAGTTGTTAGGTGCCGTTGGTTTGGTGGTGCCTCATAGTGACCTTGTGTACAACAGAGCAAATTGCCACCTGACCCTGAAGCAGCATCACAGTTTTCTTGCAAGAGCATGATGTCCTTTTCCCGGGACTGGACTCTCCTGATATTTTAGGGTTTCTGGATTTGTTGTGATGTCTCAAGGAATGAACAAACCATCATAACATGGATCATGTGTTTGTGGGCAGCACTCTGGATGATTCTCCTCACTTACAAGCTTGCAGGGGTTAATGAACCCAAACCAGTAGGTCAGATGACATGCTGTTGACTCATCAGAGTGCATAAACTGGTGAGTCATGTCAGATAACCTATTACAGGAGCATCAGACAAAATGGTTGTCCAGGCTACTAAGCCCAGACTGTGACTCAAGCATTAGTCTGAAGACCTCTCCCAATCTATGTGACTGAGAATGCCAAGAAACCCAAATTGGGGGTTAGTTGCCAAGGCTCTGAAAGCCAGGGGAAGCAGGTCAGATGACAGTTGTCTGCCTCAAGTCCCTATTATCAGAGGCCAGAGGAAGATGAGCCAGATGCAAGAGCAAGAGAGAATGATGCCAAAGCATTGCCGTACATTATACAGAGACCTGGACCCTGAGGACATGAAAGGTCACGCTCTCTAAGAAGGTGACAACTTAAGATGCATCTCATTCGAATTCTGCCTCATTAACAGCAAGTCTCTACTGCACTCTAAAATGGGGCCGTGACCATAGGCATCGGGGTTAAGATTGGGAGTATGTTCTAAAAGGGGAGCTATAGCCAGAAGAGCCACATTACAAAATTCACTGCAACACTCACATCCTCAGCCCCCTTTTCTCAAGACCAACAGCCAGAGATTTCACTCTAACATCATATAGAGTCATTTGAGTAACATCATCCAACCAACTACTAGCTCTTCAAATTATGCTTCCTTTCTGCAAGGATAGATGGAGAGACATTTGAATATGTCTTGCTGGAAACCAGACACTTTTTCTCTAGTAACTTCTTCTGGTCTAGTAACTTAATACAGGACAATATGAGGTTAGTTGAGAACAGCCATGACTAACATTTCTATATGGAAGGCAGCAATTCATTTGGAGAAGTTGCGTGCTAGAGGGTTACTCTAAAACAGAACAAACAACCTAGCATCCTGTTTATTCATATAAAAAATTGCAGGAAGTTGCAGACGAGAGACACACACACACCTAATGAACTAAACCCTCAGAGATCATCTCTCTCCCTTTGATCACTGCCAAACAGCCAGAGATGTTGAACATAACCGATGGATAAGGATCTGTCAACCTTTCCATTGACTTGCTGTCCTAGCATTGTTTAGACTGGAGTTCAAAGCCACCGGCCTGCATTTTTCATATCCAACTTATGTTTTTATTTTGTTTTGTTTTCAAAATTAGGAGCGTTTGTTTGTCTCTAGTACTTTATTCTGTATTATCTGATACATACTCCCTGATTCAAAAAGATCAGGTAAAATTGGGGCCTGTATGAATATTCTCCTACTTCAGAAATGATGCTTCTGCGGTTCTGTCATTAGAGGAGATGATGAAGTAGCAGTTGTAAAATTGAACCAAGCTAAGGCTCTACAGTGTACTAACTGCGTAGTTTGGATAAACATTAATCGTTCAGGTCTGCCCTTGGTCAACTGCAAGATGGTACAGAAATAACTCTCCTGCCGGCTGCACACAGTGGCTGTTAAACTTAAATGACATTTTGCTCATTAAAGCCAGAAAGAGCTAGATTTTAATATAAAGTATGAAGTTATCATTAGTATTGTGTACCTTCTATCTTCATAGCATTAAGCTTCTTTTGATTAACCAACTCTCTATTCTCATTGTTTTTCAAGTTTTAGGTATTTTGTTTTTATTGAGATGATACACTAGTTTCTACATGTGCAATTTAGTGACACTCCTTGCAGTCCTCCTGTCCTTCGGTCATTCTCACCTTCCTTCTCGGTGTTAGAACTCCCCATAACCAAAGCCACACTCCCTAAGGTTCCTATCTAATTGTTCAAATGGCTATTGTCAGTTTAACCCATATAGACAGGTCTTAAAAGAGAATAATGCTCAAAGTTAGTATTTTTTGACTTGTTTAACTGAACTGTTATTCGGCTTTAACATGATCTCAGGGGATGTTTTTGGTTTATGGTTTCAAGACTGTCTTGAAGCCATAGTATCAGAGGTTCATTCTCACGTCGTGGCACAAGAAATGTAGAATTCATGAGAAATTCGAGTTCTATTCTGCAGCTTTCCATTTTGAGCAGGGCTGTTCTTCAGAATCTTTGGTCAAAAGGTTCACTGGGACCATCAGTCCCCTCTTCTCCTGTGAAGCAGGCAGTTGTTCACGGCCGCCACTGACATAGCCTCTCTCTCCTCTGTCTAGCCTAGCGCCCCCACTTCTCTTGTTTCGCTCCAGGTTCAAAGGGACTGATTGTTCTGCCTGGGACACTCTGGGAAGGCCACTTGGGTAACGAACCAAGAAGTAGAACAGAAGTACAAAACGTTATTAAGTCAATTTACTAGGATGTTCCCTGAAACTACGGCCTTAGATTTCAAAACCAATAAATCAAATCTCAGGAGGTATTTGATTGGGCACAAGTAGCGGCAGCAGTTAACCTTTTGTTTTTATTGTTTTAAATGTCTTTCACATCACTTTGTCAATTGAACATTTTATAGGTTACCACTTTTTACAGTAATTATAGTAGTCAAGGGTGCAACTCTACCTTCCATTGCCATTAGACAACTCCCACCCTCCCACCTATTAGAACTGCGTGCTAATCCCAAGGTTAATAGTTCAAACCATTCAGCCACTCCATCAGAGACTGATGAGGTTGGCTGATCCCGTAAAGATTTACAGCCTCAGAAACCCAAAGAGATATTTCTACTCTGTTCTTCGGGGTTATTGTGAGTCAGAACTGACTTTATGGAAGTATCAAGGCTTCATTTCTTTGCAATACTACTGGCTAAGTAGTATTCTATTGTATATATACCATATTTTGTTTGTTCATCTGTTGATGGCTATTCAGTGTTTCTTTGGGTTCTTGTAAATACTGCTGCAATGAACAGCAGTATAAAGTGCTCTCTGTGAGTCTGAATTTCAGATCTTTCGTGTGTATAACAAGGAGCTTCAAACATTATGAAACAGATGAAATTAGAAGATAATGTAATTTTCAATGAACTTTTCAAGGCCCCCTTGTTCCTAGGAGTGAAATTGGTAGTTCAGTTTTTTGAGGGAGGGCCAATTTTCCGCAACAGACGTACCGTTTTGAGTTCTCACCAGCAATGGGAAAGAGTTCTAGGTCCCCCACATCCTTGTCAACATTTTCAATTTCCAGTTTTTGTTTTTATCTTCACCATCCAAGAGGGGATGAAATGATATTTTACTGTGGTTTCAGTTCCTTTTCTATGATGGCTGATAATACTGTCTTTTCATGAATTTGGTGGACATGTGTATGCTGGTTGAAGGTCCTTTATGATCCAATGTCTATTCAAGGACTTACCCGATTTTATGACTGGGTTATTTGTCTTTTTGTTAAGTTGTTGAAGTTTTATATACATATTAGATGTTAAATTGTTGTTAAATAGATGGTTCTGAAGACAACTCTGAATATTCTGAAGATATTCTCCCAGTTGGTAGCTTATAGTTTTCTCCCTTCTCTCTTGTTAAACAGTCATCATGGTCAGAACAACCCACTGATATTATCTATACCTCCTGGAGAAATGTTTCCATGATTTCATGTAATGATCTTTTATTTACATTTGGCTGCTGCTACCCTGGACAAGAAAGTTAACTGTTATTTATCCTTAAGATGCAATTTTCTTTCTTTTTTAAACCTATGTGACACAAATGGGCCTTTTTAAATCTAAGAAGTGCTTTATTTTATGCATTCCTCTCCCATAGAATAACTCCCCATGTTAGCTGTAATAATAGAATTCCATCATCAGGAAGAATGTCATTTCAGGGATAGCTATCTAGTGGTGAGGAGGAGGTGGGAGGAGACTAAGAAGAGGCAGCATTTCAGATCAGTACAGTTCCATTGTCTGAGTTTTCCTTCCATTGGTATATCACAAAAGATGGCAAGCTTAGGTCCCGTAAAATTAAAGGGACACAAGCATGAAGGGAAAGCACCAAATTGAGCTTTTGTTGGAAATTGTTGAGGAGGAGGAGGAGGAGAAATCATCTTTCAAAGCTTCAAATGCTTTCATAAAGTTCCCTGAAAACGTTTTCTGTGACTCTCTTTCCTTTTCTTTTTCAGATGTAAATCACATTTTAACATTGTTATGATTATTATTAATTTTTATTCTGAAAAGTCATCCACAAATATATCCAACGAGAACTCTGGGGGGAAACAGACGAATGAACACACAGTCTTAGATTGACAAGACTTGTAAGACACAAATGAAACCATGCAAATGAAAGCGCTGTATAAGCTAGAGTCGTTCTACACATGAAAGTTCATCAGACAAGTATTGATTTGTTGAGACATATCGCATGTGATGAATGAAAGAGTAAATGTAAAGCAGTGTTTGACACATAGAAGCCCCTATAAATAAATATTAAATTCCCTCCCCTTTCATTGTCAAGATAGCTTCGCTTGCGTCTCATCTATAGAGCAAGCATATATTAGAGCCAAAGCATCTATTTGCTCTTGCCAGTCTTTTTTACTGGATACATTGTGCATCAAGGTCACAATGATGGATTGTGTATTCTGGAGGTTGGCAACCTTTCAGAATGGACTTGTAAACTTGTTCATCTCATTCAGTTTGGCAATATGTATCAAAGGTCTTAAAAATTCTTATTTTCCTTCAGGGAGTATATCCGGAGGCAATAATGCTAAATTCAGAAGAAGAAAAAACCCACAACATTTTATGTATTAAGGTGTTTACCACAGACTTATTCAGAGCAATGGCAATTTGGAAGTACAGTTTATCTGTACAATAGAAAAAATATTGACTGTAGCTACTGGTCCGAACTGGCTATAGTGATCATGTTAAGTGGGCATCATTGGCTCTCAGCAAAAATGTCCATGGGCATCCAATATGTATTGTAAAATGGGCTAATTTCACAACGTCTAATCAATTGTGAGATTAAATTCATTATTAAAAATAAGGTTTATACATAACATATATTAACATAACAAACATGCCACATCCTTGTTTAAATATAGAAAAAGCACAATACAAAACTGAATTCATTTTAAACTCCCCTCACTTTTTATTCTATTACATTGCATAAAAGTGTCAGGAACTTGATAGAGTTTATGTTGAGTTTCAAAAATAAAAAGGTTTTATTTTTATATTGTAATTCTATTTTTCATGTTCTTTTAAAAATACCTGTGTATGACTATGTGCAAACTTTGATTGGCTATTAAACTTGAGTTACTGTGTACACATATTGATATGCTCACTCAATAATTTTGATCCAAAAAGTTTTCAAGTCAATTATAGTGCTAATGCTTAAATCAATATATTCTATACTATGAATTAAGGAACTTTTATGGTTCTATGGACTAGATGTTAGGCTAAAAACCCAGAGGAAGTGGTTCAAATACATCAGCTGCTCTGCAAGAGACAAATAAGGCTTTATGGTCCTCCTGTAAAGATTTACAGTCACAAACACCCACTGTATTGTTGCTATGGAGTTGATTTGATGGCATTGGCTTTGGGTTTGTTTATTCTATGGATTGTGTGTGTGCTTGTGGTGTGATGGAAAGTTTCTGCCTTGTTTCTAGTTTCTGAAACTAGAAAAAAAAATTACAAGAAACATCCTTGTATTTATCTATTTATAGCGATCAAGATAGATGGATATTTAGATGCTCTTAGTTTTTTATTACTTCTGTAGCATATTGCTTCTGTTCAGTGGTTCAAAACAAAACAAAACAAAACAATTCCCTCACAGTTCTTGAGACAAAAAAAATAGGCAGACTGATTTGGCAGGGCTGGCTCCTTCTAGATACTTTCTGGACCATCTGCTTTCTTCCCCTTTTCCTCTTCTAGACACTGCCTGTGAGACCTTGTGGTGCAGTGGGGAAGTATTGTGCTGCGACCTGAAAGATCAGTGGTTCGAGCCCACAAGATGCTCCAAGGATGACAGATACTTTCATCAATATTCACCTTCTCAGAAACTCTATGGAGCAATTCCACTCTGTCACATAGTGCTGCAGAATTGGAGTAAAATAGACGTAGTCACATTGCTGTTTTTGTTCTTAAGGGACTGCCTGCATTCCTTGTCTCACTCCAACCTCTTGCTTCTATTTGGCAGCCTCGGTGCTCCAGTCCTTATGCATTGGGCTGCACATCACGAGGGCAGCCGTTTGAAACTGCAGAACAGGAGAAAGAGGGGGCTTTCTACTCCCTTAAGGAGTTCCACTCTCGGGAAACCCACAGAGGGCAGTTCTACCCTGTCTTATAGGGTCACTTTGAGTCGGAATCAACTCCCTGGCAGTGCATTTAGTTTGTGTTTTGTTTTGTTTTTATTATGGACTCATCTTTCTGTTTCCCTCTTATAGGGATGGTGCTGTGTAAGTGTGTATATAAAAATATACATGTTTGTGTGTGTTATATATAACAGACCCATAGCGGAATAGTTACAGAAGCTTCTTGAATTAGTCAAACAATTCTCAGGATTGATATATTAGACTATAGGACTTGGGAATTATCTTTAGCAAAAATGTACTTGTGTGTGATGGAATGACCTTACTCAATGATTTCCATATTCTATTGGCTCTCCTTTCTCTGGAATGGGGACAGATTTGGGTCTCTCCCTGTGGTTTGGCCAGATAGGTTGTCTCCCACATTTCTTGGCATATGCTAGTGAGCACTTCCACTGCGTTATCAGCTTGTTATTAGTTGGTATTCTATCAATTCCTGGAACCTTGTTTTTTTTTGCCCTGAGTACCACTTAGATTCTTCCTTTAGTACTATTGGTTCTTGATCATATACTACCTCTTGAAAGGGTTGGATGTTGAAAAAAAATTCTTTATGTTACAGAAGAAAAAAGTGGCATCAGGACTAGAGGAAAGATTTTTAACAGCCTGCAATATGCATGTAACACAATATTACTCTCTGAAAACAAGGAGCACTTGGAGTCCTTGCTGATGAAGACCAAGGATTGCGGTCATCAATGTGGATTACAGCCCAATGTAAAGAAAACCATAAATCCCACATCTGAGCCAATTGTCAACATCATGATATGCAGTGAAAAGATTGAAGTTGCCAAAGATTTTATTATTTTCAGGTCCACAACCAATGCTCATGGAAGCAGCGATCAAGAAATCAAATTAGATGAATCTGCTGCACACGACTTCTTTAAACTGTTGAACATCGTGGATGTCAATCTGAGAACTCAGATACACCTGACCCGAAGCACAGCATTTTCAAAGGTCTTATATGAAAGGTAGACAATGAATAAGGAAGACTACGGAAGGATTAATGCATTTGAATTACGGTGGTCTGAAGAATATTAACAACACAGTGGACTGCCTGAAGAACAAACTCATCTGTCTTAGAAGAAGTGCAACCAGAATTGAGGGAGTAAAGGTTTGTCATGCCAACCAGGCCAATAAACACTTGTGGGATTAATTGCAGTCGGCATGATTGCATGTGTTTTGTGAGATGGAGGAGGACTTTGTAGATTGGTGTCGGACATATGGACTAATATTGGACTTATGGGCTTGGACAGCACTGGGTTGGGATACTTTTTTAAAGTACACTTAACCATTATATAAAACTCTCTCTTATACATATGGATTTCTGTGGATTTGTTTCCCTAGTTTACCCAGACTAACACAGGAATGCGCCTTAGACATGAACATGGCAAAACTTTACCTCAAATATTTTGGATATGTTATCAGAAGTGTTGAATGTCTAGAAAGGGACACCATGTTTGGCAAAGTTGAAATTCAGTGAAGAGGAAGACCATCAAGGAGATGGACTGACACAGTGTCTATAACAGTGCGTTGAGCTTGACAATGAACGAGAGTGATGCAAGATTGAGCAGTGTTTTGTTTTGTTGCTCATGGGACTACTTTGAGTCAGATCAAATACAACGGCACCTAACAGAAACAAGAATTGGGACAATTTAATTCGTTGGTCTAACATAGTTCATGAAGATAATGTTTTATGTCCTAGTTCTGTGAGTAGTGTTAGGGGTCTTAAAAGTACACAGGCAACTGAGATTCAACTACTAATCTCTACAGAGTGAAAAGAGAATAAAAGAAATCAAAGGCTCAAGGAAGAAACTAATCTCAAGGACTAATAGCCCTCATGAAACACAACATTTTCTAAACTAATACCGTAAGGACTAGGTCAAGCCCAACTATCACAACTATTGTGACCAGAGGCACAAGAATGTCTCAAATAGAATTTGGAGAAAAATTCTGCTTACGCAATAGGACAAACCTACTGGATTAGAGTAATCCCTGAGACCATTAACCTAAAGTGCTCTTTCAATTTGAAATTGAAACTATGTCTGTAGATCATCTTTCAGTCAAACAATAATTTGGTTTATAAATAAACAATATCATTTGTAAGTAGAGTGCTTCCTTAAACATCTAACTACATAAGACAGAAATGATCATAGTCACCCAAAATCTAAGAGAGAAGGGAAGGTATATCAATAGAAACAAAGCAAATATGCTGACTTGGAAAAATTATAACCAATGGCACAGATGAATTCCTTTAAACGTTGTTGAAGGGAAACCTAAAAAATGTATGAATCAGGTAAGAAACTGCTAAACTGTAATATATATGCATATATAATGTATATAACCACCTACTGCCATTGAAGGAATTCCTATCCATATTGACTGTGGATTAGAGGACAACTGCTCCCCAAGTTTCCAAGGCTGTCTGTCTTTACAAAAGTGGACTACCTCACACTTCTCTTACAATGTGCCTGGTGGGTTTGCAGGCCAACAAGGAACCCTTCATGCCATTAGGAATATCTCTACCATCTCCATCTCTATCGCTATTTATGCTCTTCTTCCCTATACAGTACTTTAGTCTTAAGGGTACTTTGTTCCAACGCACTGTCTTTGGACTGCTGTGATTAAAGGAATGCTACTTTAAGGGGTTAATTCTCAAAACACTGTCTTGAGATCTGCCCCTCATCCTGAGACAAATCTGTTATGGAGGACTCGTGCAGGGGACAGGATGAAGCAGAAGTACATCCAGCAGAGCCACACCTACTTCAACAGCAGAATAAATGTATGTATTGTTCCACAGTCCTGGGATTTTTGAAATTACAGTTGTTCATATTATAAAATTGGTCCTGTAGCAATTCTAATTTGTACAATGTATAGAACCATTTCCCCCTGTATCTTCACCAGTAAAATATGTATATACTCATTAAAGTTTTGCCAAACTAATGAATACAGGAATCGTTATATCTTTATTTCATGTTTTTACATTAAGAAACATGAGTTTCTTTTCAGATTTCCATCAACAAGGGAGACAATATATTTGTGATTGCCTTGACTTTTCATTTAAAATTGGTATTATCTTTAAATAATGTCATTGTTTTTAATTCTCACTACAACGTAGTAGCTATTTTATATTTCTCTTAGCCCATTACTTTTGTTTGACTACCTAGGATGTTATTTATGACATATCTATGGTTATACTTATATTATAACTTTTAATAAATATACACACAATATATGCATATAATTATATATATTTATAATTTCTATACTGACATACATGTTTCTTTTCAAGATTTTCCTCTTTGCTTTTTTCATTGTGGAGGTTAACTTTGTTGCTTAAATGCCTTGTAATATTTCATTTATTTTTTTATTAATCTATCTATCTATTTATTTGTGTTTGCATGGAAGCTTCTAACCATGTGGAATTTTGTTGTTTCTGTGATATTTACTGGCTTTCCAAGTTAATTCTCTTCCAGATGGGTAGCCAGTTGTGCCAATTCTATTTAGTTTAACCATCCCTTTCCCAACAGCAAAATGTATCCTTTGTTACACTTTAAATTCTCATATAAATCTTTCAGCCCATCTGTATCTGAATGAATTTGAATACCTTCTGTCATAAAAGTATTGAGACCCTGGGGTTATAACAAGGGACAAAATATAAAAGTCCCTATTTCATGGAGTTTTTAGCAAAGAAGATAAAAGCAGAAACCAACTAGCTAGCTGATTACTGCAAAGGTTTAATGTGAACACATGAAGCAGCCTAGATGAAGAAGAGGACCCTGGGTAGTAAAGTGGGTTAGCATTTGTTTCCTAACACAAGGTTAATAGGTAGAAAGCACCACTCATCCGTGAGGGAAAGAGGAGGCATTTTACTCCTGTAAGCAGTTACACAGTCTCAGAAACCCACCGGGCAGTTCTACCCTGTCTTATAGGCTTACTGGTGTGAGTGGCAATACTGGGTGGGTAGAGGGAGGGTGGGTTGGAGAGGGGGAACCAATGATAAGGATCTACATGTGACCTCCTCCCTGGGGGACGGATAACAGGAAAGTGGGTGAAGGGAGACGTCGGACAGGACAAGATATGACAAAATAATAATTTTATAAATTATCAAGGGTTCTTGAGGGAGAGGGAGTGGGGAGGGAGGGGGAAAATGAGGCACTGATGCCAGGAGCTTAAGTGGAGAGCAAATGTTTTGGCAATGATGAGGGCATTGAATGTACAAATGTGCTTTACACAATTGATGTGTGTATGGATTGTGATAGGAGTTGTATGAGCCCCTAATAAAAAGATAAAAAAAGGAAAAGATAAAATTAGAAACATTTATCAAGCTTTATACCAAAATCAAATGTTTAAATATCTTTAAAAGTAGTATTTCTCAGGAGAATATAGGGGAAATACCTATCCAGTGTCAATATGAAGCCATCTAAGAAAAATCTAAAGGATATAAAATATTATCTATTAAATATGGAATATGTTGATGTAAATATGAGGGTAGGCTAAAAAGAGTTGGTACAAAATTATTAAAAAATCTTATTTAACAAAATTACCAAAATGTGGAGCTATTATTTCTCCACATATCCTCCACCTAGGTTGATACACTTCTGAAGATGATGTTTTCATTTCTATAATCATCTTCCAAATTGTGCTCTTTACACCACATTAAATGGGAGTTTTTGCATTAAAAGAAAAGAATTGACTTGATGGTAGTGAGCGTGAGTTGTGACTTTGAGACAAAGCCTTCTGTGAGAAAATGGAATTTGAACAGACACTCCATCCGTGCTAGACAGATATACGATATGTGAGTTTCTTGAATGAAAGAGCATTGGAAGCAAAGGAAATAGAAAATGTGAAGTCCCTTAACCAGGAATGTATTTGAAAAGAGTAAAGCTGATGTTTCTGAAGGAGAAAAATGGGAGAAGGTGAAATCAGACAGATCCATGGGGCTAGATGTGATAGGTCCTAATAGTTGTCGACTGATTTATCATTTATTCTTATTCCCATACAGCAGTGAGTCCAACAGAGTTTTCATAGCATGTTCTAATATTAGTAGGGCAACCTGATCTTCGCTGTTGTCCATTTGACACCTTTTTTCAGATATTATTTAGAATATTTAATGAACTTTAAGTTTATTTTACAAAATAATATTCTTCTCCAGATAGAGATAGATAGATGGATGATAGATAGATGGATGATAGATAGAGATAGATAAATAGGTTAGATAGATAGATAGATAGATGATAGAGAGAGATAGATGATAGATAGAAAGATAGATAGATGGATGATAGATAGATAGATAGATAGATAGATAGATAGATAGATAGATAGATGATAGAGAGAGATAGATGATAGAAAGATAGATGGATGATAGATAGATAAATAGATAGAAAGATAGATAGTTAGATGGATGGATGATAGAGATAGATAGATAGATAGATAGATAGATAGATAGATAGATAGATAGATGATACATAGAGAGAGATGAGAGGGTGGGAGGGAGAAAGGCAGGGAAGGAAGATGAAAGAAAGCAGAGAAGGTAGGACAGAAAGTTTGATGGACAGAGAAATTGATAGAATTTACATTGAAATGGACCTAATTATCTGTTAATCATCAGAAAATGTATCATTTAAGAAAATTTTCTCATCAAAAGACAAAACTTTCCATTTGAAAATTTTATTTTTTTGTTTTTCAAATAACAAATGGTGGCAGCTCCTTGCTGTTGTTTATTATAGCTTCTGCTCACTTTATGTTAAAAATCATTTATAATCATTATAACTTTTTAAAATTTATTTTTATTCATTTTCTATTTTTCCCAAGTATCAGAAGATAAAATATGCATTCATTGTGTACCTTTATTTTATATCCAGTCACCTTACAAAATTCCTGTCTAATTTCCATCAATTTCTATTCTGGACACTGGTTTCTTAATGTATGTAACCCTGATATTAAACAAATAATTTAAAATTTCATCTCTTCAAACATTTAGCATAATTAAATTGTTCTATTTTAGAACATTTTCTGGAATATGTGATCCATTTTTGAATGGTAATGCTGGTAGATATTTTTCTTTTATGATCCAAAAAAAAAAAAAAGGTATTACTATGATATTCAGTTTAAGAAGACAGGCTAGAAGAAAATACTTTTTAAATATTTAGATTTTACAAGGCTTATAATTCTAACACTAAACAGCTTAACCCTTGGCTTTTCTGGGGGAAATTAATTATTGAGAGGAAATTACACCTGAAGGATATTGAATAGCCAAAACTTTTTTGTGTTGTTCTTATTTTGTTCGCTTTGGGATTTAAAAAAAATTACATATACTTGAATCAATGTTTATTTTTATGACACGCATAGCTATTAGAAAAATGGCACCCGATATTAATATGAATGCTCATATTGAAAATTAATATTCAATTTAAATACATCTGAATTTATGAGAAAAAAAGCAAAGAATTCACAAATTATCATTAGTTCAGCCAGTTGAATGAATAAGGCTAAATCATCCATGCTTATTTGGTAAGTTATATACTAAAGCAAACTTTCCTAGAAATGAAAAAAATTCTGAGTCTTCTTTGTGATTTTTGAAATATTGTCCTCTCTGAGTCTCCAAATCCCTATTTGTGGGAGTTAAAATAAGCCCCAAAACTTTATCAACTCATGGAAAAAGTTCTCATTTCTCTACAGCTCAACACTCTTAGAGTTCCCACTTAAATTTTCCTTGGGAGCCATCTGGAGTAATTCATCATGTCTACATCCTTATTGTTATTTTGAACAAGCTCTTTTTTTTTATCTTTCTAAAATCATATGGATGTAATCCACTGGATTCATAAGCCAGAAACCCATTCCCCTTAAATAAGATAAATCATTGGATGGCTTCCTCCCGTATTATCTGTTACTAATTCTTTAATATAATTTGTCATGTAGATGATACCCAGACCCCTTCAGGAGCCCTGGTTGCATAGTGCTAAGTGTTGGGCGGCTGATCGAAAAGTCAGCACTTTGTAGCCACCAGGCCCTCCTCCGCAACAACAGAAACGATGGGCGACTTCGAGAAGACGGGGAGTGTCCACTGGAAATTGTACTCCTGTGGAACCTGCACATGGATCAAGAGGCAGTGGTGTGACCACTGACATATTTCTTGGTTTAAAATCAGGAAAGGTGGATGTCAGATATCCTCTGCATGCTGTTCAAGCAGTCAGAGCAGCTGATTTCTATGAAGAAATCAGTATCAGAATTGGGGGTAAGGTTTTCTGACAACCTGTGACATGCAGATGACACAACTTTGCTCGCTGAAAATCACAAGGACTTGAAACATTTGCTGATGGAGATCAAGGATTGTAGCCCTCAGTATGGTTTACAACTCAATGTAAAGAAGAAAGCAAATTTCAACCCAAAAACTGAACCAGTAGCATCATGTTAAACAGAGAAAAGTGTGAAGGTATGAGAGATTTCCTCTTGTTTGGATCCACAATCAACGCTCATGAGAGCAGCAGTCAGGATCAAAAGATGCATTGCATTGGGTAAATCTGCGGCAGGAGACATCTTTAAAGTGTTGGACAGCAAGGAGATTATTTGAGGACTAAGGTCTACTTGTCCCAAACTGTGGCATTTTCAATCACCTCATAAGCATGTGAAAGTTGAACACTTAATCAGGCATATTGAAGAAGAAAGGATGCATTTGTACTAATGGGCTGGGAAGGAATATTGAAAGTACTGTGGGCTTCCAAAAGAACAAAGAGATCCGTCTTGCAAGAAGTACCACCAGGATGTTGCTTAGAGGCAACTATTTTGAGATTTGTCTCAGGTACTTGGCACATAAGGGGAGACCAGTGCATGGAGGACATCACGCTTGGTAAAGGGGAGGAGCACTTGAAAAGGAGGAAGGCACTTGAGGAGACGGACTGACACTGATTGTAGCAATGGGCTCCAACATTAGGACAATGGTCAGGACATGCAGGAGCAGGCCGTGGTTTACTCTGTTGGCCATCGTGCCTCTCTGAGTGGAACCGAACAACAACAGTAATGTAAAAGCAAAATTTAAAGACGTATTATTTCATTATCAACAGTCATAGGATATTTATTACTCGGTTTTCCTGCCACCAAAAAGGCATTATACCCCTATGAATATATTATATTAACAATTTATTAAGCTTGGAATAAACCTAAGGGATTCTTTTACATGTTTCTTGTGGATTTTGCAGCTGCTCCTGAAGATTGATCTTAAAATGGTCATTGCCTTTTGAAAACATTTTGAAGTTGAATTCTTTTCTTTTCTTTTTTGGCCTGTAGATTTTTTGACTACTAAGGAAGAGTACATTCATTTGCAAATCTTTTGTAAATTACAAGTTAATTCCTGCTATTGTGAAGATGTACAAAAACAAAAGCAATTAAGATGATTCCTAAAATGTGAAATCTAGTCAAGGTTTAGAAGTTTGAGTTCATTCACACCAATAAATATTCACTGTGTGCTTAGGACATGCCAGGCCCACACAATGCTTGGCACAGTGCGAAAGAATGAAATTTGAAGAGCAGATCCTGTCTTTGGGGGACTCTAATTCAATGGGAATTATTTATTTCTATTCCAGTGAGGGCTACTGTGTGGTGTACAGAGTTGTACACAAATGCTCTTAATATTAGCCTAACTGTAAAATATGTTATAAGAAAGGAACTTGAGAGTCAATAGAGATATAAAGAAAGGCAATATTAACTCCAACTGGGCAAACTTGAACAAACAAATAAACTCCACAGCTGGTGCTATAAAATGATATTTTAAAGGAAAAAAATACTTTAGTTTTAATTGCCTTCAATGTTACTAGGCAAGGTTCCAAGTAATGTTTTCTTCAATATCACATTATATCTCAATAATATCACTTTGAAAAGAGAACGTGCATGGACAGTTAGACTGCTGGTTCTGAGATTTCAGAGTATAATATTCACACTGATAGTTCCGGGAGTGGACTGTTGGAGCTGCCTTGTTTTTTTCAATGGTGCCAAAAAGTTTCTAGGGACGGTTGTAACTTTCCATGTGTGATAGCTAATCAAGGAGCAAAAATTAAGGCACAAATCACACAGCTTTCCAGCTCAGCCAGATTTCTGTTCCACTGGGACTTCCTAGCTCCACTTTCTATTTCTGGATTTATACACCCTTTCCCTGAACAAATGTCCATACGTGTTTTCTCTATGTCACACACTAGGCTCTTGTTCTGTGAAGTTACCAAAAATTCAATTGTGCATCATTGATCATGATAATGTCTTTCATACATTTGTTTCTGCTGGAGTTCATAGTTCAAGAATGGTATTTAAGCAATGTTCCAGAGCTGGAAACCTGTGTAACAAATCATAGATCTACCAATAATTAGATCTTCAAGCTTAAGGAAATTACTTAAACATTAAAACTTCTATTCCTCATCTGTCAAATCGGGGTGTGTGTGAATAATAGTTCATTTCTCATAGTTTGCTATACGGTTTAGAGGATTTACAGTTGTAAACCATTCATCAGGTTATTCAGAGCATGTTCCAGCATACTGAGGAGAATCTACTGTTAATTATAGGCTTTGCCTTCTACCATTTTAGAGGCAAGAACTGGGAGACAATGGGAGAAGATGGCTATCAGCACGCATTTGGGGAGCCTGATGATCCCTGCCTTGAATACAGTTCTATAGGTTTGGATGCTGCTACCCGCAGACTTTTAACCATGCAGATAAGGAAACTAAAGATCAAAAAAGTTTAACTTGCACAGGGCACAGAGAGCTCCCCCCACCACCCCCACCCACCTATTAGGACCCTGTTTAATTTCTTGAATGTCACAATAAATAATAATAATATCACTAATTGTAGGTTCTAGAATTAGTTCTATTGCTCTTTTCTCATACCACCACTAGCAAGAGAGATTGGATTAAATCAATGCTCCATCAAATGGGATATAAATATATGGCTATCCATTGCTTACCTTTATGGCCCCATTTCTTGCCTCTTAATCTAAATTCATATCATATTAATTATTTTCCCATTCAGCTTCTTCAGTACACTGTGCTCTGTCGAAGCTCCTGGCTCTCTGGCCCATTTTGATCCGGGCTGCCTCTTCCCCACAAGCACAGGCAAACACGCTTCCCCTGCCCTTGCCCAACTGGTGCCTCACACTCATTCTCAGCATCACCTGGTCTCTGCTTTCTCAGGCCCCATAATCTGTTCCGAAGTTATTCCTTTGTCTTCCCATGTTGCCTTCTTTTCCTTCACCATCACACTGATCAAGCTATATTCTAATGGCTTAAGTGTTTGTATCTTCTTCAGAAAATCAAAGTGAGAGTTAAAACTGGATCTATTGCACTTATGATTACATGTCTATGCCTAATTCAATACAAAAGTGGGTTGCTCCTCAATAATTATTTGATGAATGAAAGAATGAGCAAATAAATACATGAATGAATAGAAAGTAGTAGTACTTATTGAACTTGCACACAATAAGCTACATCCAAACCTCTATTATTTGCAACAAGAGAAAAGTAGGTGAAATGTGGCTCTTGTTGGCCTTCTAATCCATTCCAGTTCATAGTGATTACATCTGAGAGAGAAGAACCATGCCATGGTTTGGGGTTTGTGTTTGGGGGCACAAGTGGACAGTGGACAGAGGGTCAATATGAGATGGAATTGATTCCACAGCACCCAACAACAAGAATCCTCATGTAACTATTGTCTCACATACTTTGAACATGTCATAGGAGACCAGTCCCTGGTGAAGGACATCATGCTTGGGAAAGTAGAGAGGCGGCAAGAATAGAGGAAGGGTCTGGAGGGGAGAGATTGACATAATGGTTGCAGCAATGGGCTCAATCCTAAGGACCAGGGTGAGAATGGGGAAGGACCACAGGATCGTTCTTCCATTGTACACGGGGTTGCTCTGGGTCAGAATGGACTCGACAGCCCCTAACAGCAGCAACAATCCTGATGAAAGTACATCATGTGATATTCTTGCATGGAGCAGTTCATTAGATTTGAACCGCCAAACTTTAGGCTCGTAGTAGAGCATTTACTCTTTGTGTGCCACCAAGGTTCCTTCAATAAAATATAACAGGACCATGCATTTAAAGATGATTTTTCAAGATAATAACTGGGATGAAGATGCTACCTTTTAAAACCTACTCTCAAATACAAGCCAATTTTTGTCTTGCAACATGGAATTCCACATTTGCTTACCTTAAACTAGAAAGACACTGTGATGTCATGATTAGGAGAGAGCTGGGATCCCAAGATTTGTACATAATTCAGTTTAAATTCTACAGCTTTGCATAATAAATAGTTTAAATACTGCTGCAACAGAGCTGGAGAGGAAATTAGGATTCTGAATGAAAAAGTTAATTATACCTCCAAGGATTTTTTTTCCTTTGCAATACATTAAAAAACAGGCTTAGAAGAGGATAATTTAGGCTAAAAAGAGATAGAAATTCAAGAGATTCTGGGAGTGGTGATAACTGACAAGTTATCTTACTAAGTGGGGGTAATTAGACTAAATTAATTTTAAAATTGTAGCACTGGATTCTAGATCAACAATAGCGTAAATAATTTCCGGGGCTCATGATCTTGCAGCTGGAGTCATTTCTTTTAGATGGATTCTGTTCTTAACATTACTGGCTATTTTCACTGCTTCAGCCATTCAATTCTGATAACCCTGGGGGGTAGAGTGTTATAGCTGGATCTCCACCCTTTTAGTTAGACTGCCAAAGCAGATCAAAGAACAAGGAATATTCACCAAGAAAAAGTGGATTTTCATGAAAAGACACTGTGGGATATTTCTTCTTCTATCTCTATGTCCACCTATGTGTCTATTTAGGAACTAGATATTCCTGTAATAGTCATCATAATTGTGAACAGCAGTATTAATAAACACTTATCAAAGCTTACATGTATGTGTTTTAGTAGGGTATTAAATATTTCATATACATTTATATTGTTGATTGTAAACTCACCCTGTGAAATACAAAAAACATCAGTTCCAAAGTAAGAACTCAAAACAGCCAAGTGACTTGCATAAGAACACACAATTACTAAGTGGTATAGAATCCTGGGAACACATCAGAGCCACCCTCTGCTATGGGTCTGCTTTGTGCTTCTATCGATGGCAGAAGACATCATTTCAATATTTTGTGATATGGGAAATAGGCACACTGAGGAGGAAAAATCAGTCCACCTCTAAAGATGAAAATCAGCGTGTGCTGAAGTGAGGAGAAAAGATAAAAGGCAATGACGTTGGGCTCTGGTCTCATTTAAGACATGAAACTGTGAGCTCATTATAGAGCCTTCCACGATCATCTCATTTCAGCAAGCTGACATCTTTTCTGTTTCTTGAAATTCACCAGGTCTACTTCTGTGCAGGGAGCTTTGCACATGCTCATCTCTCGGGGTAATGGTCTTCTCCTTCTCCCAGGTATTTGCCTTACTCACCCTCACCTCCACCATAGCTTTGATCAAAATTCATCTTCTCAATGAGACACTTCCAGTCACCCTGTTAAAAATCATAACTACCCACCTCTCCCCAGGCCACATCCCATCTGCCATTCCTGCTTGATTTGTTTCCCGTTGACATAGACCATCATCTGATGGGACATATTTTTTATTCATATGCACTTCCTGTCTGTCGACTTTAACTAGCGGGCAAAACTCTCAGCTCACAGAGATTTTTGCCGGCCTGTGATATCATAAACATGGCAGACAGTGTTTGTCACATGATAGATCTGTGTTGAATATTGGTTGAATCAGTGACCAAATCAATGAAATGAGAGTACAACAGGAAGCAAACAAGACCAGTCATAAGAATCCATTATTGAGCTGTGGAGTTCAGTAAATAGAATGACTTGGGTGTTGAAAACTAAATAAGTAGCGAATAAAGTACGTTAAAGGACTGGAGCAGGGGTCCTCAAACTTTTTAAAGAGGGGGCCAGTTCACTGTCCCTCAGACCGTTTGAGGGCCAGACTATCGTTTTTTAAAAAAACTATGAACAAATTCCTATGCACACAGCACATATCTTATTTTGAAGTAAAAAAACCAAAATGGGCAAAAACACCCGGCGGGCCGGATAAATGTTCTCAGCGGGCGGCATGTGGCCCGCTGGCCATAGTTTGAGGACCCTTGGACTGGAGCAACCACAGTCTTGCAGGGAAGAACCACACATTCTTCTAAGATCTAAAGGTCCTTACACATCAATTTCAGTGACAACCAGCTTCCTATAATTCCTATTCTGAGACATCCTTGAGCCTTAAACTCACTACCAGTTACTTTGATTCAATTTTTTTTTACCAGTTACTTTTAAAAGCTTGCCTTTGTCTCAACTATCTGCTAACATTCAGCCTTGTTCCTCATGCTCCAACTATTATTCCTCTATACCACGGATTCCTCCTTATATACCTTTTTGTTTTTAAATCCGGCACCCTCATCTGTATTATCCAATTGACTCTTCCTAAGAAGTTTGCATCATGAATGTGATTGTGTCATTTTACAAGAAGCAGACTGTCCAAGAGATAAGTCTTGTATTAGTCACTTGTGATGGTGAGATTCAAGTGCATTTCTGTTGACCCCAAGACCAATGCTTTTGCCCTCTACCCCACACTACCGAGTCAAGGATTTTAAGGGAAACTTTTATATTTAGGGCTGAGCATAAAACTGCTTACATGCCCTTTGCCCATGATTCAGAGATTCTTATGATGCACATGGTTTTACCTAACCATATCTCCCAAGAACATTAGATCTGTGATTTTATCTAACTTTTTTTATTGTGAGAGCTTATATTAATAAGGTCCCCATTTAAGAATGTCTACATAATCTGTTCCATGACATTAGTTAAATCTTTTATGTGTCCACATTCACTTTACAGTATATCCTCCTTGTTCTGTTTCTATTAATCTAAGCTTCCCTGACCCTTCTTGTGCTACCTTAACTTTTGATGAAAGGGCAGAAAATAAACATCTCTGCTCATCCTTTTTATCTTTGAAGATGCCATTTTCCCCACCTCCCACAATACCTCCCCATCCTGTAAGTTACTATCAGGGTCATGACCTCCAATATATCAGAACATGCAGGAGCCAATTACATAGTGATAGAACAGACACCTGCCAAGCAAGAACATCCTACTGCCCTTGATGGACAGATGATCAGCAATTAAAGGGATGATTTACGACTTATAGAAAAGGGTGGCTACCTGTCTCATGAGCACACATCCATAAAATTCATCTCAAAACCTTTTTGAATCATACAAAAATAGGCCAGGACTGTGAGATACGAAAAGATTTCTCCCAAGTTGTCTCCCCCCAAAAATGCCAAACCTAAGATGCTGCTTGCTACACCTGGTAACTGACTGTACACCTGGAGGCCAATGAAAGCAGGTCAGAGGTTATTCTCCCTAAGGGTTATTAACCATCTAGAGCAATCAGACTGTATTGCAGTGGTTCTTAACTAGTGGATCGTGACCCTCTTGAGGGTCAAAAGACCTTTTCTCAGGGGTTGCCTAGGACCATCGAAAAACACATATTTCTGATGGTCTTAGGAACTGAGACACGGCTCCTCTATCCATGTCCTGCGGGTCCGCCCACATGCAGACACACCCACATATGAGTACCCAGCATGATGATATCATCACACCAATTTCATCATACACCCCGTACAAATACAGGGGTATGTGATAGGGTTGGTGCCATAATATACTTATGCAGATCAGTCGCACATGTGTAGAGAGCAGCTACTGTGTAGAGAGCAGCTACTGTGTAAATAACAGATATTTACAATATGAGTCATAACAGTAGCAAGATTACAGTTATGAAGTAGAAGTGAAAATAATGTTATGGTTGGGGGTCACCACAGCATGAGGAACCATATTAAAGGTTCACGGTTTTAGAAAGGTTGAAAATCACTGCTATATAATCTGTCCCACCCTAAGTAGGGCCCACTCCCTTCTGATAAGGGTAGTGGATTATTCCCTTGAAGGAGAGCCCAAAGCAAGGTCAAGTCCACTGAAGGATTACCAAGGTTAGGATGCCATCATGAGTCTAGGGTCCACCCATTCTGTCACATGTGTACCCCAATTCCTTCCCTTCCTATTACATGTACAACCCTAGCTCATCCCCTTCCTGTCACATGTATGCCTATTGTACATTCCCATCCTGTGACACATATATCTATTGTATAGCCCCTTCCTGTGAAGTATGTGGTTACCTGTAATCATGCCCCTACATATACAGGCCTTGGTTATTAATAAAGAGAGATGCTTTTTCTTCCCCCTTGCTCCACCCTGTCTTTGCAAGGACATGGCTGCTGAGATCATGACCGTCCCACAGGGGAGCATGCTACCATAAAATGTGTCTGACTCCTTTATTTCACTCTCTCTCCTATCTCTCTTATTCTCTATGACTTTACTATAATATTTATATATTATAACTGTACAATTGCACCTACCGAACCCATGATAGTGTTAGAGGCTGGTTTACTCTAGCACAGGGCTTCTACATTCTTCCTACCCACATCAGAGAATGTAAATGTCTTGCTCGTGGATAATCAGAATTTCAGGTTTCATCTCTTTTTGGTGGTTCTTTTGTTTAGTCTGTGGGCTCCTTCTCTACCACTGAGGATGAAATGTAAAGTCTTTCAGCCCCTGGTCTATAGTTCTCAATGGCCTGATCCCAGTAAACGTCTCCAAGTCAGTTCTCTTCTGTATTCCATCTTGAACCACGTCGTTCATGAAATATCCTTCTCTCTCCAGTGGTAGTTAATCCCCTATTTTATTAGTGCCTGGTACATTTCAATATCTCATTACAACAATTATCCTAGTCTGGAGGAGTGTAATTATGGTAGTGTCTATCTGATTTTCTGACTCCTAATGAATGAATCCAAAGCTATATGATAAAGATATTAAATCATAGATACTAGATTGACCAGTTTTTTTTTAACCAGAAACATTACTAATATCATTACAAAAATGAACTCTGAATTCAGACTAGCTCTGGGTTCAAATCCAGATCCTACAATTTACCAGCTAATATTAGGTAGGACATGTTATCTCTGTTAGCCCTAGAACCCTCATAGGCAATGTCAAAATTTTACCAGCACCTGTTTCCTAAAGTTGTTACAAAGATTTAATGGGTTGTACCGTAATTAACTATTGACTGTATGTGTGTGGTACATGTGAACCTTTCAATATTATTACTGTATATGTTATAGCAGCAGATGTGAAGAGGCCTGGCCAAGGACCCGGGGTTAAAGGAGTGAAGATGTGGGCATCGGGAGTGCATTCATGGAGCACGAGAGACCTTCTTCACCCACTGTTGTATTCGATGTGCAATTCTCACAGCATGTGTGCAAGGGTTGATTTTACTTACAAGGCAAGAGACAGATCAGTTGCCATCGTGATCATTTCAGTCTCCACAATTTGTTGACCAAGTAAAATCAAATAAAATAAGAAAAAAACATTTTCTGAATAATTTGGAATAGTGATCTAAGATATTGACATTGGGGTAAAAACGAAATTTGGCTCAATTGCTCACTTCCTTGCTGCTTAAGTTGACATAGTTTGTTAAAATAAATATTTACAAAAAAACAGGTTTTCATGCTATTAATTTAGCATATATTTTATCCATGAGATTTATACATAAAATATATACATAAGTTAAGAGGCATAATAGGAAAACAAACACTTGTCCACAAAGCGCCTACATAAAAATTTAGACAGTGTCATCAGTGCATTTAAGTACCTGGGTGTGAGCCATTCTGATTGTTTCTCCATGCCTCTTTCTCGGGTAACATCTGGCCTTTTCTTACCTTTTAAAATTTTACTGTACTATGTATAACCTTAAATATATTATTTTTGTGCCTCTAACAAATGTCCTTCTGCTTCTTTTTTTAAAAAAGATGTCAGATTTATTCAGTATCTTGTGTTTAAATTAATTTATATAATTTGAAAATAATTATAATCCACGAAGCTTCACTGCTGTATAATATTCTCCTTGTGAAACTCTGTAAAGTCTGAACATGAGTTTTAGCAGTCTAAATATCATTTGCATTTTTTCAGGGATTCATATCTAGTAATTTTTTTTTTAAATCTAGACTTCCCATTCCTAAGCCAATTTTCATACTGTGGTTTTCTTACATTCCCCAAATAACATCTAAGTAGTTGAGTGTCCTATTCTGTCCCAAAGCACCATTATTTAATATTTCTTCTTAGTCTTATCTCCAACTTTCTCCTTCCCACCTCCTTCTAAGCCACTTTTTATTTTCCCAGAGAAACAGGAGGATCAAAAATGAAGCAAAATGAAAGCAAATGTCCCAAAACATCAAATTTAGCCCACTGTTGTCAAGTTGATTCCAATTCATGCTGACCTTATAAAACTGACTATAAAATCTACAGGGTTTCCATGACTATAAATCCTGATAGGAACAGGAAGCCTTATATTTCTCCAGTGGAGCAGCTGGTGGGTTTGATCCGCTGACCTTGCAGTCAGTAGCATAGGTCTTAACCTACTATGGTCGCAAGGCTCTTTAACAGGAAAGTCACTCCTATTAGAAGTCACCCGTACTTCCGAAACTTTGCCCCTGCAGTTTCTTTTCCAAGTGTATCTTCTTTTCATGTTGGAATAATAAACTGAAAGACATCATTGCAGATCCAGCTTAAAGTAACCCTCTCTAAAGCCTTCCCAAACTCCTAAAAAACAAAACAACTAATCTCTACATTGTGCATCTATAACAATTAGTAAATTAACTTTGCAGTTATAAGTTTCTGTCATTTTTAAAGTAGTAAATAGGCATATCATTTCTTGTAGACAGAACATTCCATCAAGTCAAAGAGCATATCCATTTTATTGTTGTATCCACCCACTCAGTCACCCACATACACTGCTCACTTCTCAGTAACAAGTTCTTGGCCTCATGCAGAAGGAGGAGGGAGGGCCTAGTAGAAGTTTGCCAAGCTGACTGGGTGAAAGAACCCTGAATCTCCTTCCCATGGGTTGTGTTTAGAAATCACTATGATCTTTTTCTGATAACTGTATAGCAAATTGAATTTGCTTTTTCAATTTTGCATTATTCTTCTGTTATTGGGATTATGATGAATAATAAGATAATAACAGCAATTAGCCTCTGGATGACTAATGGTCCCTTAAATTGATTTTGAACAATCAATTTGAACATCTTCCTGTGGCAAAATTAGAATAGGGCGGTTCAAAGAGTGTTCTATAAACATCCTTGAAAATAGGGATGGTAACTTTATATCCCATGAACACAGAAGATAGTGTGTAAATTCCCTAATGTATGGAGACAATGGTGGGTTCAATATAAAATTTTAAGGTATGTTTCTGACTAAACTACAGTGTCAATTATTAATGGGTTTGTTTCAAGCAGCTTTTCTGAAAATTAAGTGTTATTTTGAACATGGAACTAATATGCATGTGGTTTATATTCCTTCTGAGTAGACTAAAGCTTATAGTAAACTCATAGTTAGTCTAAAGCATAAGCTCTAATGCTAATGACAATTTATTAGACAAACTCATCAAAGAGAAATGTCATCAAGGTCCTAATGGAGCCAGAACACACACACTATCTCTCTAGGGCAGGCTCATCTAAGCCACTCGCTACCCCATCTACTTCATCACCATAAACTCCATCAACTCCAGGCTACAAAAGACGATGGGTCCTTTAGCTTTTGTTCAGAGGACCAGTAGGATGGGGTGAGAGGAGGCTGGTGTTCAATAGGGAGAAGGGAATGGAAGACACTGCCATTGGAGGTAAGGAGCTGTGATGGAGACCTGGACTCCTGGCAGTGAAGTCTCTAGGTTTATATTTTGGGTTATTATTTTTTTCCTGGAAACTTTGGAGATTTATGCCCATGTTTTTATTCTGCCATTCTCTACTGATTCTGATTAGATGTCTTTTTCCTTAGTCCTGACCAATGAAGATAGATGTATACAGCCTTTTATTGGAGAACAAAGGAATGCTGTGGCATTATAAACATCCTTAGTTCATTGTTCATACATAGAAATGCATTATGGAAAGGTATTGCCAAATAGGCATTGTATTGAAGAGCAGGCTAATAAAAAATGAGCTGTAGTAATCCAATTCCATCATAATAATTTCTACATAAATAAAGCTTCAATAAGTAATTTACTTGTAGATTATTTGAAGAAGAATCTGTAGATGATGGGACATTAACTTGGGTGCAGGGGAGCATCTCAGACATATGAACACCTTCGATCTTGAAATTTTTTTAAAAAATCATTTTATTAGGGGCTCATACAACTTTTATCACAATCCATACATACATCAATTGTGTAAAGCGCATTTGTACATTCATTGCCCTCATCATTCTCAAAGCATTTCCTCTCCACTTAAGCCCCCGGCATTAGGTCCTCATTTTTCCCCTCCCTCCCTGCTTCCCCCTCCCTCATGAGCCCTTAATCATTTAAAAATTGTTATTTTGTCATATCTTGCCCTGTCCGATGTCTCCCTTCACCCACTTTTCGGTTGTCCGTCCCCCAGGAAGGAGGTGACATATAGTTCCGATCTTGAAATTTAAAGTAGATAGCTTTGGAAGCCAAATTTTATGCCCTGTGGAAATCCAAACCTCTCCTAAGATTTCTTCAAGTCTCTGAGCATGGCTCTACTCTTTAGTTTGAACATTCTTATTTATAAGTGACTTCTTTCACTTATGTCAGGTCAGTATTACATACACGGTGTCCTCAACATGGGACTACTCTGAGCTATAGCGACCGCAACATTAGTCTTTGCTTTCTTCAAGATATACACATACACGAACATTCATTTATGGAATATTTTAGTAAAGTTTGAGGGGGGTGATAGGAACTTGATATGCAAACTGCCTAAATCTGAGTATTATTTATTCTTGCTTACAAAATTTCTCTGGAATTTCAAAATTACATTTACCTAACTTGCAAGAAAATCCAGGTCTTCCTGTCCTTTACTCCTGGACATGGCTTCACATTCAATTTTGTCTATTCAAACTTATTAAGCAATATCTGCCCTGCTTAGAATGCATTTGTGATTTAAAGAGTAATTACCATTTCATTGATTATGCTCAAGTAAAAGATGTCCATATAAAAATTGTGTGATTGGAAAATATTTTAAAGCATTAAGTAATGTGCTTTTCACCTACCTAGCAACTCATTAAATGTCTTCCCTTAGCTCATGAACCAGACCTCTCCCAGCATACACTCCTACCCATACGTATTTTTCCCACAGAGAAAGGCATAAACTTATTCATATCTAAGAGTAAAAAGTAAAGTACATGTGTGAATAATGCATCCCACATTGAACAAAGGGAGAAAGAAGGAGCACTCAGGCATGGCCATCCAAAAGAGACTGCCCTTTATGGACTGAGTGTCAGCTTCTGTCCCTAGTTATAGGGAGATATGTGGACTAAATTCCATCCCATTTTGATTCCAATAATATTGTCTCAATAGTACTGGTGAATATCTCTGAAGGAGTTACAGTCTATAAAGCCTAGAATGATCAACTCACAAGGAAAACAACTGCTTATGCCCTAATATTTTCACACACACACGCACACACACACACACACACATCAATGTGGATGACAACAGAACAATGACAAACTTCAGGAACTAAAGCAGAGGTCGTGGAGATCTTAGGTGAGAGTTGTCCTGGAAAAGGAAAAGTCCCTGATATAGCTTCCCTTCCATAAGCGAACCTGAGATCCAAAAATGCAGTGCTAAGGTTCCTTGTGGACGAACCAAGTCAAGGCATGCCACTGTGTTAAGCGAGCGCTGGAACGTTTCCCTTCCGTTGTGCTTTGGAGGAATTGGGAGTGGGGCAATAAACAGAATCCAACAGTGCCTAGACATATGATCCAGAAGTTTATTTTGAACTCGGACACTTAGAGCTGAAAGGAAGAAGCCCTGTCTGGATTGGTCTGAAAAGACACGGTGAGTACGGGCTGTGGCTGCTGAGACCAGATCCTTGAACAGTAGAGGTTGAGAAGGGAGGCTGGAATCTATCAGGAGAAAGAACTCCTTCTCCCTCTTCATTTTCCCTTTGACTGCCAATATTTTCAGCAACTTCATCAGGTACACATTTGTCTCTCCACATGCAACCTTTCAAAAATTCATTTTAATGGGTTATTGAACATCTATTACATGCCTAATTGTTCTGTGTTTTGGGAGGCTTTCTCATATAGGTCATTTGATCTTCCCATTGGCCATGAGAATTGATATTTTATTCCCATTTTACAGATTAAAAACAAATTCAAGGATATGCATTGATTTGTCTAAGGTCACACAGGTAATAAATGTCAGAAGCAGAATTTAAACTTGGTCTTCTGATCCCAAATCCATGATTCTTTACACAGCAGCAATATCCCCCCACAAATATTCGATCCAAAATGGATGGTAGAGATAATTTCATCCAGAGATGACAGATACAGGCTAGGTTATGTGCCAGCTAATTCAAGGCTGCCTCCAGCGGGTGCTGAGAAGGACATGCGAACCCATTGCACACTCAGTGGGGAAAGGTACTGTGATTGATTCTTGATGTCTTCCACAGGCACCCCTGCCAGTTACTGCCCAATCTTAGCTCAGTTCACCACCACCACCCCATTTTTACAGGAGGAAAAATTGTTGCTGAAAGATTTAAACTGAATTTCCCAAGGGCACACGCCATGGTGCCGACAGAGTGACTGTCTCAGTCCACTGCTCCCCACCCCCCATCCCACCACTCTGAATTCCATACCTAGTACGTTTTGGACCAGCACTGCTGGTTGGTCCTTCCCTGTAGCCCTTGTGAGAAACAAGCCAAATCATTCATTCTCTCTGAGTCTGTTTCTGACCTTGAATCTCTCTCTCTCTCTCTCTCTCTCTCTCTCTCTCTTTCTCTCTCTCTCATTAGAAATGTATATCATCTGAATAAAATGCTTTGAAGAAGAATCCGTGGAAAAAAAAAAAAAAAAAGAAGAATCCGTGGAAAATACTAGCTTGCTATTGCCAATAATATTCTTCACTCAAGATTTCTGTTGAGGAATCGCTGAGGAGAGCATGTTACAAGTGATTGATGGGCACCAAGTGCTAGTGCTGGGATTGGATGAGCAAATACAGAACGGCCAAGTACAAGCTGGGCCCAGCTCAGCATTTAGGAACTGGCTAGTGCTAAATTTTACCCGGACAAGTTTGATCGGATCAGCTCTAAGCACTATTGAATGGTTCATTGGTGCCAGGAAAATGACTGAAGCACTGTGTTAAAATTTAGGAGAAACAGACTGAGGACCACAGTCAGTCACTGAAATGGCATCTATTTAATGATGGAGAGCCAGTGCTAGTACATAAAATGAAGTGGAAATATGCAGAATTTTTCCAGATAATTCAGACAGGAAAGTACTCTCTAAGTATATCTAACTCATGAGTAGTTGTGAAATTAAATGACACAACACTTGTAAAGTGTTTAGCTAGTTCCTGAAAACAATAATTGCTCAAAGAACCATAATGTATTTTTTTGCAATGAGAAAAAAACTGTAGATATATTTGCTAACCCATGTGTCTATGCCTCTGTGTGTCTCTTCTTGAATCATCTGCTTGACTAACTCAATTATCTTTGCATGTGGACACACTCTTTCTAATTTTCTCCATATATTTAAATCGAGAAGAAACCCACTGTGAACTGAAATGCTCATGCATTTCTTTTGCTGTTGTTTTCACAGAACACAGGCATTTTACTGGGTCTTTTGGTGCTCGTGAAATGTGACTAATGAGCATTATTAGACTGAAGTTGCTGTTCATGAAACTGAGCCACAGAGAGGTTAAGTGGTTAGCCCAACTCACACAGCTATTGAGCAAGTGGGCAATGGTGAGAAACGAAGTGTCACCACTCCCACTTCAGAGTGCGCAGCACTATTGACCTCTGATATTAGGATAAAAAGTGCCACTGTCTCATGTACCTCTTGTTTCGCTTATCTAGCCATGTAATTGTCATTCTTCTTTTTCGTTTATTTTTTGTTCTCTAATTCAAACCAAAAGCGGTTTGTGTTTTTCATATGTTCCCACTGTTGAGCGGTAGACAGTAAATCAGACTTAGTCTCCATCACAGGCCAATGCTGGTGGTTCTCTGACCTCCACTCCTTGGCAGAGCTCAGATGTTGTTCAAACCAAGTCCCCTTGCATGACTGAAGGAAGGATAATAACTATATATTTGGACTAGAGGAACAAATCAAAATACTGAGTGTACTTGCTGCCTTGTTGTGACGGGGGTTAGAGGGGAGGCCTGTGACCTTGCTTTGGGCAATGAGGAAGGGTTCAACCACACCTCCTGAGAAAGATTTTCTCCCCAAGAAAAATTCCAGAGGGAGGCGATCTCTTTCTTTCCCTGAATATTCCATGACAGGATGGACGGTTAACATGGCAACTGCCTTGTTCCCAGTTAGAGATGAAGGATGTCTAAGGAAAAGGGAAGAGGCCAGCGAATCACAGCAAAGGGAAGGTGAATCTCCAGCAGTCCATGGCTAGAAGTTTCTAATCTATTGCCATCCGGACGTGTGAAGCCACTTTCCTTTTCTCTAACTCAGAGCTGGAGGTCGCGAGAGTGAGAAATGCTTCGAAAGCAACTTTGGAGTTCATGTGGGTAGTTACTAGTGGATGGTTACTGTGGTTGGTAGGTGCCATCAAGCCAGTTCTGACCCACAGCGACCTTATGCCCAACAGAAAGGGACGCTGCCCAGTCCTGTGCCATCCTCCCAGTTGTTGCCATGCACAAGCCCATCATTGCACTCATGGTGGAAATCGATGTCCCTAAGGGCTTTCCTTCTGTTTGGTGCCCCTCTACTTTACCAAGCATGATGTCTTCCAGGGACTGGGCTCTGGACAATATGCCCAAAGTATGTAAGATAAAGTCATACTACCCTTGCCCCTAAGGAGCACGCTACCTGGACTTTTTCCAACGTAAAATTTGTTTGTCCTTTACCAGTCCAGTGTATTTCCAATCTTCTTCTCCAGCACCACAATTCAAATGCGTCAATTCTTCTGCAGTCTTCTTTAACCAATGTCCAACTTTCACATGCATAAGAGACCATTGAAAATACCATGGTTTAGGTCAGGTGCAACCTAGCTCTCGAAGGAACATCTTTGTTTTTCAATACTCAGTACAAAAAGTTTAGTGTGCCTGATTTACCTAGTGCAACTTGTCCTTTGGTCTCTTAACCTTTGCTTCCATGAGCATTGATTGGGAATCCAAGCAAAACAAAATCCTTGGCAACGTCGACCTTTAATCCATCTATCATGGTGTTTGTTACCTATTGGTCCAGTGGTGAGGACTTTGGTCTTCCTTACATTGAATTGCAATCCTTTCCGAGGGCTGCAATCCTTGATCTTCATCAGCAGGTACATCAAGAATGGCTACTAGTAGATGGTTACTCATACACCGATGGAGTCAGATTCAAAACAGAATACTGTTTCTTCCCCTTGCTAGCTGTTCATTGCTGGGTAATTACTTAATTTCTTTGTGCCTGAGGAGTTTCTTTTCTTTGTCTCTACTCTGTTTTCTTGATGGCAAGATTACCCTCTGGTTTTTACTGATGTATTTGTTTTTTATTACTGTCTATTTTTCCCTTGTTTGATATATACTCTAGAAAGGCAAGAATCTGTATCTGTTCTGTTTACTTCTGATTTCTCTGAGACTGATGCACTCAAGAAGATTAATAAATAGTAACAAACAAATGAATAAGTACTTAATAGGAAAATGACTAGATAGATAAATTAATAAGAGAGGAGGGACATCTGTCTCTTGGGAATGTTGTGATTATAAGATCAGATAACACATGTAACTATTTAATGTCTGGCACATTATTATTAAAGCAAATAAAAATGACCACTTTTCTATATTTAGGCATGATATCTGGAACTAGTTCCAATTTAACTATTTATTGAGAATTATCTCCTGTGCCATCTCCCCTCCAGAGATTAAAAACATATGTTGTTTTAAACAGCTAACAATTGGGAATAATTTTCTGGGTAGCAAAAGATAACTAATATACTTCTTATGCTCCACACCCCATCCTAGTTTTTATTTCTCATTCAATAAACATTTTTGTGGTCCACCTGGCAAGAGTAGTGTTAGGCATTGACAGATGGTCAGTACCTGTAAGATTCACCTCATGTCAAGTTCAACCTGCCTGAGGATACCTCTCTGGACTTCCATGAACCACGCTAGTAGGTTGGATTTCCATCACAATCCTAGTCTGAAATCTGTAACTAGGCATTAGGTTATAAACTTTCCTTAACTGAACTTGGCTTGTTGCAGCTCTCCAGGTCAAGAGAAGGAGCTGAAGCTTTTAATAATCATACATGTTTCTGAGCAACATGGAAAGCATTGGTAGTAGGATGTCATCTTTTCTGCATGAATATGTTTTTACTTTTAAATTCAATGTTCTGTTTACTACAAAAGTCACATAAGCTAATAGTGACAGGTTATGTTTTTTCCATTTTTACTTTGTGAACAAACTTTTCACATGCATTATCTCATAAAAATTTCTCAGTGACCCACTGTGCGAGACACTATGATTACTGTTGTTACCTGCCATCATGTAAGCTGCAACCTTAAGGATCCTATGTACAATGGAAGGAAATATTGCCTGGTTCAATGCCATCCTAACAGCCATTGCTGTGTGGTGCCCCATTGTTCACAGCCACTATATCAATCTACTCAGGGGAAAGAAGAGTGTGTACTCCCATGAAGGGTTACATGTTGGACACAGACACAGGCAGTTCCACCCTGACTAACAGTGTTGCTCTAAGTCAGAATGAACTACATGGCCATGTGTTTGGTTCATATAAATCTATCTAGTTGATGGTCTTCCCCCTTTTCCATGACCCTCGACTTTAGAGCATGCTGTCTTTTTCCAGGTACTGATTCTTCCGGATAACACATCCACAGCACAAGACATCTTTCCATCCTCACTGCTGAAGAACAGGCTGGCTGCACGTCCAAGAACGATTTGTTCATTTTTCTGGCCGTGCATATGCTTGTTGTTAGTTGCCAGGAGTCAGCTTCAACTTATAATGACTGTAGGTACAACAGATTATCCCATCCATCCACACGATTGTTATGTTTCAGACCATTGTTCTAGCCCCGGGGTCGACCCATTTTGATGAGGATGGTTCTCCTTTTCACCGCCCTCCTACTTTACCAGGAACTTTTCCAAGGCAGATTTGTTCGTTCTTCTGGAAGACCAAGGCTCTTTTCGTGTTCTTCACCAGCATGATCATTCCAATGGAGTGATTCGTCTCCGGTCTTTCTTCTTCAGTGCCCAACTTTCACCTGCAGGTGCAGTGCTTTGGCGTAGGCACATCTAAGTCCTCAAAATGATGCCCTTCCTCTTCAAAACCTCGAAGTGATTCTGGAAAGTAAGTCTGATTTCCAGACTGCTGCTTTCATAAGCAATGATTCTGGACCCCAGCAATATGAAATCCTTGACAAGTTCAATCATTTATCCAACTGCCATGACGTTGTGAGGACTTTGGTTACCTTTACAGTGAGTTGCAATCAGTACAGAGAGCTGAAGTCCTGGCTGTTCATCGGGAAGTGCTTCAAGTCCTTCTCGTTTTCAGCAAGCAAGGTTGTATCATGTTTTTGAAAGTTGTTAGTAAGTCTTCCTCCAATCCTCATTTTGCATTATATTTCAGAAGGTCCCACATCTAGGATTATTTGCTCAGCATGCAGATTGAATAAAGACGGTGAAAAGATGCCACCCTGACACATTTCTCTGGATTTTCAGTCATACCGTTTCCCCTTGTTTTATTCAAACCACTGTCTCTTCATCTCGGTACAGATTCTGTATAAGCATAATTAAGTGTTCTAGAATGCCCACTTTTTGAAATGCTAACTGTAATTTGTGATACACCGCCCCCATTCCTTTGCATAGTCGATCAAGCATAAGTAAACATCATTCTGCCCTTCTGTACTTTTAGTCACCATTTGTCTGACCTCAGAAAAGATGTCCCTCACTCTCTGGCACCTTCTAATTCTGGCTCGAATTTCTGGAAGTTCCCTGCTGTTGCAAATGTTTTTTCATTTTCAATTTTCTTCAGCAACACTTTACTCATGTTAGATATTATTGATATTTGAAAGTTGGCATATTGTGTTGGGTTGTCTTTCTTTAGAATGGATCTAAATATGGATGCCTCCCTATCAGTTAAGGAGCCCGGTAGATTAATAGGATATGCGTTGGGTTGCTAATCACATGGTTAGCAGTTCGAAACCACCAGTAACTTCATGGGGGGAAGATGAGGATTCCTATGTCTATAAAAAGTTACAGTCTCAGAAAACCAAACCACGGGATTAATTCTGTCCTGTAGGGTCACCATGAGTCAGAATTGACTCGATGGCAATACGTTTGGTTTGTGGTTTTCGTCCATTGTCCAAGTCGCTCTCTTCCAAATATTATGGGATAGACCAGGGCGTCTTTTGGTTATTGCATTCTTTTCCTGAAACGTCTGAACTGGTATTGACAAGCCCAGTCCCCGAGTCTCTGTGTTCACTAATGCCTTCTTTGCACCTTGGACTTCTTTTTCCATACCTTTGGTTCTGAAATGGCTGAATATTAATCAAACATTTACAGAACAATGACTCTATGCATTCCTTTCATCTTCTTTTGATGCTTTGTGCATTGCTACTTATTTACTTTTAGCCTACAGACTTCTTCAGTAATGCAATTTAAATCTTGGATATTTTTTCTTCAGTTCCTTCTCTTAGAGAAAGGCTAAGCATGTTCTTCTCTTTCACTTTAAAACTCAAGGTCTTTGCCATTCCATTATCATACTTTATTTTTATCATCTCAAGCTGTCCTTCATATTTGTCTCTTTAGTTCTTTGACTTTATCATTTCTTCCATTAGATTTAGTTTCTCTCCTTTAAAGAGCAAGTTTCGGAGTCTCTTCCGACATCTGTTTTGGTCTTTTCTTCCTTGCCTATCTTTTAAAATGACCTTTTGCTTTCGTCATGTGTGATGCCCTAAATGTCCACCACTTGTGTGTCAGTTTGTCATCCTGTGGGAGGTCGTATGTTTCTGTGATGCTGGAAGTTATGTCACACTAGGATTACAACTCATTGGAGCTCAAACATAAGGAGAATTATAACGATGGTGCAGGACCAGGTGATATTTCAACACATGGTAGCTGTGAGTCAGTACTGCCTCGATGAAACCTAACAACAACATAGAAGGGGAATTAGATACTTATGTAGCTTATCCAATATAGGAATAGGTGGAACCAGAAATTGAGCCTGGGCAGTGTGATACGCAAGTCGAATGTTTTATCTTACTTCATATTATCTTTCATGCACACACTCCCTGTGACAGAAATAAGTAGGTCTTGAAAAGAAGCAGAATAAGAACATAAAAATTGACACACTAATCATGGTTTCCTCTAGTGTCTGAGTGAATTTGACCAAACTACTAAATTCACTGGTCTCAGTTCTCATTTCTAAGATGAGAAAATGTTCACCTTGTTTACTTCCCAATATTTCTTCTAGGGATTGCATGTGTGAAAGAACCTCACCAACTATTCTTTCTGACCTAGAAGTTAAGTATTTCTTCCGTTAATGAACAATACATTGTGTACACTTTCTTTTTGCTAGGAATCTGTAAGCACCGAGGGCACAGAGGTTAAGGGATCACCGGCCCGAACCAGTTGTCAGTGAGTTGACTCTAGATCATGGTGATTCCACGTGTGTCAGAGTAGAACTGTGCTCCTTATCTTTAATCTTTAATTGATGATTGTTCATAGGTAAATCTCACGACCTTTCTCCCAAGGCACCTCTGTGTAAACTTGAACCTCAAGCCTTTCAGTTAGCAGCCAAGCACATTCATCATTCCGTATGACCCAGTGGTTCCTTGTCTGCCTTAGCAGAATTTGTGTTCCAGTTGGAGGAGATCCAAACCCACTGCCATCAAGTCCAGTCTGACTCATGGCAGGCAGTAGAAATAAGCACATAAATGCCACCAAAGGGTTAAAGACAATTCCTATTATAATAAAAGCAACAAAAACAAGAAGCAGTAGAGAGCACGATGCAGGTTTAAATAGGATGTTTGGGTAGTCCCTGAATGAGAGGGTGTATGTGAGCCTTGAGCTGAAGAAGTTGATGGAACAAGCTTGTCCCTTCCTGGGGAGTCATCTTCCAGGTTAAAAAGAGAAGGGAAGGGAAGAGGGAGGAGGGGGCCAGATGTTAGGAGAAAGGCAGGGAGAGGAGAAAAGGAAAGTTGATGAGCATAAAGGAAATCATTCAAATGAACTCAGGTAAAATTGTGGCTAGTGTGTTTTAGAATAGCAAGAAAGCCAGTGTGAACCACAGGTGTAATACTGGAGGTTGTACCAGAGTGAGGAAAGGAGACGGAGTAAGATTCTGTAAGTGACGGAATGGATCTTGGTGTTTACGCTGAGTGAGATGAGCATCCATTGAAGGAGCAATGGGATCTGACTTGCCTTTTGAAAGAGGATACTGTATCAAAGACGATAGTAGTGAATACATGAGGCATGGTCAAGTGTTGGACATTCTTTGAAGATAATGTGAATAGGATTTGCTGAAAGATTAGAATTTCAGTGTGGAAGTAAGGAAGACATTTGATCTGAGCAAGGAGGGAATTTGTTTTGCATTTTAAAATACGCGGAAGACTGTTCAGTGCAAGTGTGGAGGAAAAAAAGACTAGGATGCTGCTGGTAGTGAGATGTCTGGGGCACAGCTGAGTGAAAGTGGGCTCTTAACTGCAACGTCAGTGGTTCAAACCTACCTGCGACTCCTACCCATGGCAAAAGATGAGGATGCCACTCCCTTAAAGGCTTCCAGTCCTGGACACCCCGAGACGCAGGTTTGCTCTTTTCTGTGGTGTTGTTGTCTATGTCTCGTTGCCTCGATGTTTATGGGAATTATGAAATCCAGTGAAGAAGAAATGTTTCCAGAAATGAGTATTTCAAAGTGATGAGTCAAGTGCTGTTTTTAGTCAATTAAGATGAGTTTTATAAGTGGAACATTGAATTTAAAAACATGGAGATTAAGGGGACCTTGATAAGAAAGGGAATGCTTCATTATTATTGCACTTCACGAGTGCAAAGAATGCTGACTTTGGGGTTAAGAAACTTGGGGCTATTTATTTTAAAAACACGAGATGAAACCTGAACAATTTCCTCATAGAATGATAATCGTAATTCTATGATATACTCAATCTAAACCTACTCTGTGGAACAGGCCAGGGATTTTCAAATGTCAACTCAACAATATTGTGTGTGCTTATTCAGTCTCTATGCGTAACTACTCTCATGCTCTCAAAGACTCATCATGCAGAGGCACCCATCAGCCACAGTCCCCAGCACACACACACACACACACACATGCACGCATGATTGGTATACACAGATTCAATAATACCACAGACTGAATACGTATTATAAAGCTCTAGAAGGTTTAGGAGTTAAGCCAGCCTGTTGCCGCTCTGCTACTGCTGACATTACCAGACGGCATTAATTTAATTCTACTCAGTTATCCTTTTAAATTTGATTTGAGAAATGTGTCATAAAATGCTATTGAGAAGTGTAGTGCTGCATTCCTAAGCAGGCTGGGAGCCTGTGTCTGTTCTGGGAATCCTTGAGGGAAACGGATTGAGTTGATAATGCGCCCATGGACTTTAGGGGGTTTACTCTTTGGTGGGATCCAGCGACAGAGGTTTGATCTCGGAATCACCACTGAGAGGAGATCAGCAGCAAGTCTAAAACCCCTAGAGCTTAAGGAAAGGAATTGCAAAGACTAAATGAAAGCATTTGAAAAGATACATTTTTAGACAATAATGAGGATAGTTTAAAAGTCTACATATGAGGGGGATAGCCCCCCAAAACCTGGGATTTCTTTCAAAGCTATGTATTTAATTTTTTCACAAACCAATCATCACCCTCAAAGTACTCGCTATTACGCTTAATATGTTTTTCAAAATTGCATTTCTATTCTTGGAAACATTTTTCCAACTCATCTGTTTGGATTGCTGACAGCAACTCCCTCGTGTTTTTCTCCCTCTTTTACATCATGCAATCACTGCCCTCTCACGTCCCTGTTCCTTCGCAGAAGCAGAGAAGCCACAGGGAGCAAGGTCACGTGAGTATGGTGTGGGGGGCAAGAGAGGCATGCTATGTTTTTGCAAAAAACTTGCACACAGAGATGGCTGTGTGAGCAGGTGCATTGTTGTGGTGGCAAAACCAGTCCCCTGTCTGCCACAAATCAGGCCTTTTTTTGTCGTCCACCATTACGCTATCTTTTCAGAACCTCTAAATAGAAAGCTTCATTAACAGTCTGACCTGGTGGAACAAACTCCAAATGCACTACGAGTCCACATTTCTGTCCATTTGGGAAGTTGATGAACATCCCAAATGAGTTCTGTCATCCATCGACATTTGAAATGAGTCATTGACTTTTTTGAAATGGGAAAACGACTCATACACTTGAGTTTTTCCCATAGTGCTGTCCTTATAAACTATGTTCAACCTCTCAACAGTTTCTGCGGTATTTTTCCGGAGCAGGAAACAAAATTTCACAGCTGCATGCTGTTCTCTTAAACTGGTCATCACAGAAAAAGAGGTTTGAGCAAAACTGCTTTTACTAAATTTTCACTGTGACCAGAGAGAACCTTCCTATGTGATGCCATCAGGTGCATTAACTCAGCGAGTTGCTCCATGCTCACCTAATGGGGAAAAATGTGGACTGTGTAAGCTCTGCCCAGTGGAGCCTTTTCCTGTGTGTTTTTTTTTATGGGGACCCCCTCATATATGGAACCGGGGGTTTTATTTTATTATTATTAATTTTTAATCATTTGTTATTTCAGGAGATCAGTATTACTTTCTCATTCATCCCCCTTGGCCTCAATTTTTCCATGCTTAAGCTGAGAGGAATAGTATTTCTGAACATTAGATTTAGCTTCCTCAAAGTGCATGCACAACAATCCATTGGATGCAGGGAAAACAAGTGTTTTTAAACATTAATTTTAATTTATTTCAGTTCATCTCATAAAATTCATGTTTCATACGTGTTTTTTAATGCACATGAAACAAATGATAAACACTTCCACATCTAATGAATGTGCATTGCTCTCTTATATGTCTGTCTCTATTAATTGACTGACTTAAATATTTGAATTGAGTGACATGTAATCGAAATAATCTGGGGAACACATGCCTGATTGATCTCTCAGCGCTTTAAGAGATTCTTTTTTCTTTTCTTTTTAATGATTTTATTGTCCTGAAACTGGTTATACTAATCATTACGATTATCTTTTAAAAATGAAATGACAGTTCAATTATTGAACTCACTGCTCAGTTTTTGGCATTTTGATGATTAAAAAAAATAATAATAACAGTAACACCCTTCACCAAGCACTTCGTGGAGACAGTAAGGGAATGTCTCCGTTTCAAAATGTTAAGAACCAAAGTGGTACTTCCCCTGGGACCATTGAGTGGAAGCCAGGAGTTTGGATTTGCTTCCAGATGTTTCAGTGCAAAGTCCAGTGCTGCTTCTGATCAGCTGTTTGTGTGGGGAGGGACAAGCCACTCTATCCCTCCAGGCCTCAAGGTCGAGTTTGCAAATGTATATGTTTGAGCTTCTCCGGATGAAGATCTCAGCTGAACTGCCGCTTCCTCAGATAGGTCTCTCCTGACTCCTTGCTTTAGGGAACAGCCTCTTCCCCGGTCTGCCGTAACTTTTATCAGTCGGGTTGTTTTCTTCATAGAACGATGGTTTTCTAAACCTGTCGATTTATTATTTTGTTGATATGTCTATTTTCTGCCTCCTCTATCAGGATTGTGAGCTCCATGGAAACTGCAGGGAACAGAGGCAGATGGACCAGGAGCTAAATGATGGCTAAGCTTTGGGACTCCTGGGGTTGCCTTACCTACCAGTGTATGCATGCAGTTCTGGGTCCCTTCAGGGATACATAATTTTCTAAAGGAAATTGATTTGAAACACCGTCCCTTTTCACTGCAACTCTTTCTCAATTACCCTTTTATCATCTAGTGGTGTGTGTAACTATGGACATTTGGGATCCAATTGAATCTAGTTGATGGATTTCAGCTCATGAGGATCCTGTGTTCAGAGTGGAACTGCGACAGAGTCCTTCTTGACCAGAGTCTTTACAGGAACGTATTCCCAGGTCTTTGACCTGTGCAACTGCTGGATGGGTTTGAACCTCCAACCTCTAGTCCACAGCCTATGGCTGAATCATTTGCGCAATCTAGAGACTTCTTTTGAGATCTAGCTGAAACAGATTTAAATTGAGAATATAATTTGTGGGGCTTGATGGGGTATATTTTTTGCTTAGTCTGTCCTGAGCCTTTTGTATCTGGAATGTTATTATAAGCATGATTGCACAGATTAGTAAGAGACAAAGCTAGGATTCAAACAGACATTTGACTCTAATGCTAATTTTAGCCTAGGTGGTACTGTCAGGAAAGTGTTACACTGCTAACTGCAATTTCAGCTGTTCAAACCCACCAGCCCACTCGATGGCAGAAAGATGAGACTATTTGCTCCTGTAAAGACTTAGATCCTAGGAAAGCCTATAATAGAGTTGGTATGAGTAGAAATTTACTCAACAGCAGTGATTAAAAAAAAAATGCTAAGGTTGATGACATACCAACATACCTTTGTTTTTAAAATTTACAGGCAAGATAAAATGTCTTCAGCCAGGACTTGACACAACTTCTAACTAGCATTCCTGACTCCAAGACATGTGTTCAGTCTCTTCACCAGACATGCTCTGCTCACTGCACTCCATCTCAACAGCACTTCTTGACTGCATTTCTTCACTCCTTCAGATGGAGTCCTTTAAATTCATTATTGTCATAAGTCAGGATGGCCTTGTCAAATCCAATCTCTCTGTGTTTTTAATCACTGATTTGACATGAACTAGGGACACCAGCAAAAGAGGCATTAAAATTATCCCGTACTGATCCAACGTGGACACATTCATCCCACAGTGGCGGTGAGTATTTTCAGTCCAAATAACAGTTTAGATGCATCCTGGAAAAGAAAACTATTAATTGTCTGATATCTTAACACTCAGATCAGAAAAGAGATGATGCCAACTTCTCCCAAATGACATAATGTTAAATATATATTTACTAATGAACTACACAGGTAAGAGATCCACATGAAAAATTTCCTGAAGTATCCTTTAAAAAAATTCTCTAGGAGAAAAACTATCATAGCTCAATAAAATGTATATATATACATATATATACACAGATGAAGAGATCAAGAGGTTGCAGATAAAATAAAAACAGAAACTTTTAGAAGGACAGTGTATAGGTGTTTTTGGAGTTTGTCAGCATTTTAAATTTTGCAATTTCCTATACATTGATTTTCAAAATTTAAATAGGCACTTTCTGATCTAGATTTTCTGCTATGTCTACATTCTTTTCTGAAAGAGTTATGTCCAAGATACATCAACTACAACCCCTGTAAATATGAGTTCACCCTGGTAATGGTTTTTTCGTTTCCCTAAAAGCATATATTACCAACTCTAGAACCATATACTCTGGAGAATCAACAAATGTTTGGGTAAATTCCAAATTCTTTGTCTGAGAATCTCTTTTTAACTTGGTTTGGTCTGTTCCTCTCAAGAAGCACGGGATAGAAAAGTTGACTTTTATTTCACAGAGGGCACTTGCTCTAAGGAGCTCTACTTTTGGTGGGGATCATAGAAACTATTTTTAACAAGCACAGAGGCATCATTCACAGACCATAGTTTAGGAACCTCTGAAATAAGTTCTGTGGCCTCCACATCACCATGACCCCTCTGGCATTTTCTCCTCTTGTTGAAACAGCAATAGACTTCTTTCAGGCCCTGAGCAGCCAAAGAAAGGCACATAGAGATTTGCTGTAGTTTTGGTGCTATCTTGCACCAACACCGCTGTGCACACCCTAAAAAATAGAGTGACACACCCCCTTCACCTTAGAATGCATAGATGACAAGTTTCTCATCCAAGGACAATGGCCTTGAAATGGTACATGATGATAGTATACTCTAGTATTTGGTACTTTACTTATGGGACCAATCAAACAAATTATATTGAGTCTCTTTAGGACACACACAGCAGGGACAAAGGCCAATGAAAACATATCCTCTCCTATGCTTTCTTTTGGAAGAATAAACTTTATATTGCTAATATATAAAACATATTCTTAGCCTGAAAATCAAAGTTCTTCTTAATCCGTCTTCAGTTACCTGTCCTGCTAGATATTGATTTACAAACATGTGCTATTGAGGCAGAGACAGCTATTGTGTTACCATCAGAATAGCATTTGGGACTGCCAGATCTGAGCTTGTATACTTTATATGTATATAAAAATAACAGTTTATTCTGACCATTCTATGAATTCCATGTAAGGGAAACAACACACGCAAACATATCTATTTCCCCCACCTCAGTGTCTTGGATTGAATTGTGTCTCCCCCAAATAGATGTCAGTTTGGCTTGGCCATGATACTCAGTATTATGGAATTATCTTCCATTTTGTGACTTCACAGAATCAATCTCAAGCCAAAATCCAACTCAACACTATCAAGTCCTAATGATCTGATCATGTTTCTGAGGCCATATTTCTTTCTGGAGCTGATAGTCTTATCTCTCTCTCTCTCTCATGGAGTGACTGGTGTTTGAACTGCTAGCCCTGTGGCTAACCATCCAATGCTTATCTAACATAACTTCCATAATTATCCTATGTATGGTAATTCTAAATTATGTGATGTTAATGAGACTGGAATAGAATCATGTCAATGAAGGAGGATAAAATCTACAGGAATAGGTTGTATCTTCTGAGATATAAAAAAAACAATTAAATAAGTCAATATATATTTATATATGATTATGGGGAAATGGATATATGTGCATATATTTATAGGTTTAGTATTAAGGTAGATGGACATTGAGCCTCCACTCAAGTACTCCCTCAATACAAAAACACTTTGTTCTATTAAACTGACATTCCATGATGCTCACCTTCCTACCACCATTGCTGAAGACAAATGTGAGCATAAGCAAGTGTGGTGAAGAAGGTTGATGGTGCCCAGATATCGAGAGAAATAGCATCTGGGGTCTTAAAGGCTTGAAGGTAAACACGCAGCCATCTAGCCTAGAAGCAACAAAGTCCACATGGAAGAAACACACCTGCCTGGGTGATCACAAGGTGTCGAAGGGATCAGGTATCAGGCATCAAAGAACAAAAATCATATCATTGAGAAGAAGGGGGAGGGCAGATTGGGGACCCAAGGCTCATCTGTTAGCAACTGGATTTTCCTTTGCAGAGAGGTGGCAGGGAAGACATGAGGCAGTCAGGGTGCAGTGTAGCATCGATGAAACACACAACTTTCCTCTAGTTCTTAAATGCTTCCTTGTAGCATTAAATTAAAATGGCGCAGGAGAGTGGGGTGCCAGCCCCCACCGCTGCTACTACTACTACTACTACTACTACTACTCACGGGTTCAGTAATCACAATTGTATGGTTGAGATATATAAGTATTATATTAAAGTCATCGAGAGCATGAGAGATATTACAATAATGCAGTCAGACACATTACATGGTAGCATTGCTCACCTCAGCCCAGCTTGGTGGTCCATGTGGAGAGAGGGGGAAGGGAAGGAGGGCAAGGGAAGAAGGGAGAGGGGGAAGAGAGGGGAGTGACCAGGGAGTGAGCAGCAAGGAGAGCTTCTCTCTCGCTGACCCACACCTATATCCCTTTTGGGGCGCATGCCAGCCCACTAATTACAGGTAGAGACATTAGTCACAGGTAGGGGTTACACTATAAGTTACACAGTAATGGGGGGTGGTCTAGGGGATGGTCTCTGGGTCTCCATAGGAGCCATTATCAGTAGGGTGAAAACTCCGCCTACAGGAGCCTGTCCATTGTCCCCAGAGGCAGGGAGCAGGCCCACCCCTGTGGAGGGATGAGACAGCAGTCTGGAAACTGATTGCCTTCAGGGGAGGGAATGCCTGTGCATTTGACCTCCCCCGACACTTCCTCCCCAGCCCCATCCCAGGATCATGATCCCAATTCAACCTTACAAATCTGGCTAGACCAGAGGATATGCACTGGTACAGATAGGAACTGGAAACACAGGGAATCCAGGACAGATGAACTCCTCAGGACCAGTGCTGAGAGTGGCGATAACTGGGATAGTGGAGGGAAGGTGGGGTAGAAAGGGGGAACAAATTACAAGGATCTACATATAACCTACTCCCTGGGAGATGGACAACAGAAAAGTGGGTGAAGGGAGACATCAGGCAGTGTAAGAAATGACAAAATAATAATACTTTATAAATTATCAATGTTTTGAGAATGATGAGGGCAACAAATGTACAAATGTGCTCGACACAATGGATGTATATGTGGATTGTGATAAGAGTTATACGAGCCCCCAATAAAATGATTTTTTTAAAACACACCCAAAAACTAAATAAATAAATAACAAGAAAACTTACAGTTTCACTAAAAAACATAATAAATGAGTGAACAGTGATCACAGACTGGGGGAAAAAATGAGTTTTCAGTTAAATGCACGCTTCCTTGGGTCCCTGTATTAAGGGCTTCCCAGCCTCTGGGGGAAGACTGATGTCAAGTCCATGTAGACCTTCAAAGGATGCCAAGCTCAGAGATGTTGAAAAGTGAGACCTTCCTTGAAAGCCAAAAGAGAGAGGGAGAAAGAGAGAGAGAATCCCCAGAGCCAGAGTTCTGAATTCAGATTCTTTTTTTTCTCCCTCCCCACTTTCAGACTCTTAAACTATGAGAAAATAAATTATCAACTGCCTATTGAATAGAATCTATAGTCGCATAGGCACTGCCAGATCTAATCTGTCCATACTTAATGAAGTAATTCATTTGCCTATTGTAGCCTAGAATGGGTATTGATGACACATTAGGGAAGTTACAATCATCTTAATTCTTATCAATTCAAGAATCTTTTAATTGACATACAACAATAATAATGAAAATAACTATAACAACATCTATAGAGTATTTTTTTGAGGGAGGGAGCAGACTAAGAAAATTTAAAGGTTTTATCTCATCACCTTTCTCTACTTCACAAATAATAAAACTGATGATAAAACAAGTAAAATAATCATATTACTGCCAGTGAGTCCATGCCAATTCATGGTGACCCTATAGGACAGGGTAGACCTGAGATTGTAACTATTTATGGGACTATATAGTCTTGTCTGCTTCCCAATAGATGTCTGGGAGTTTCAAACTGTCAACCTTGAGGATCACAGCCCAATATGTAACTGCTATGTCACCAGGGCTCTTATAAATAATCATCTGAAGTCACCAACTAATGAGGAGCGCAATATTTGAACTCAATTTTGGCTAATGTTAGCATCTGTGGGTCTTATATCTTCTTTTCCATTAAGAATATCAGAAGCAATTGAGATTGTTGTTTGATTTGTTTTTCAATTTTCCTTCTCTCAAAAAACAAAACAAAACAACTAAGTCTCTCTACCTGGGCATCAGATATTGCTTCCATTGTGCTGTCTGAGAACTACTTAAAATTTTGTTGCAGTTAATTTTTATTGTCTTTCTCTCCATCTCCATCCTGATGCCCGTGGATTTACATCTTCCTCATGGTTTCTAATCTCAACTAGCACAAAATAAGGCTCTGGACTCTGTAGGGCCGACAAACTAACCTTGACATAATGCATGACCTGCAGCTTCAGCATGCCTTTGCAATGCCAAATGATCAGCGCTCCACACCTCTGGAAGGTGGAATGGTCCCAGCATTAGCCAGGTGACCCACAGCTACACACTCCAGGAATGAGAAATAGATTAAGCCCCCTCGCATACCAAATGCCTGCTCAGGAAAAAGAAAAGGGAAAAGAGAGACATAACCCTTCTCTTTGAGGATGAAGTCATGGGAACTGATTGACTTCGCTGCAATGGGATGCTGCTTTTGTACGCTAATAACATCTGAGGCTGCACCCTCCCTTTGAATGGCTGCTAGGAAAATTTCTGAGCCTCCCCAAATCATCGAAGATCGCTGCCCACCCGTGGGTAGAAATGTGTTCCCTATTTCTTTCTCCCTGTGTTTTGCCTAAAAGGAGAAACCGAAACCTTCTTTCCAAAATTCATTTTCCCAGGGCATTAATTTGGATTTACAAAGTTTTATAATCCCGTCAGACAGTGTCAGCAGCTACAAAGTCCTATTTGGAGAACGCAATTCCCTGGTGAGGGAGCCTGAACCCTCCGTCAAAGTTGCCTGCAAAGGAAAAAAAGGTGTGAGAATACTTGCATCCATCATACTCAGTTACCGGGATGTTAATGAATCTCTTGCGCCCTTTTTTCTTCCTCATGCTTTTTTTTTTTTTTTTGCAGTGCTGTTCCACTGTGAATACTTACTTTTTTCTTCTCTCTTTTCTATTGCATTTCAATGCATAGATTTTAAAAGGAGGATTTGCAAACTGAGTATTAAAACTCCTGGGTACGACATCTCCAAAATCTATAAGACGATAAGAAGATAAGAGGCCAACCCCGCTGAAAGCCTCTCTCCTGGTGTCTATGGACCTTGAGGCTCATGTGTAATACCCTTAAACCAAAGCAATCTGCCCACCCCCTGCCTACACCTTGCCTGCCTAACACAAGCAGATAAACTTAGCATTAAAATTCCCCACACTTTGGCAAATGAGTACCCAGGAGGCTGCTGACTCCATCAGGGCTTGTTTTACTTACAGTGTAGTACTGAGAAAAGGCCATAAACTCGAGCCTGACAGATCTGTAATGCTCATTTCAATATGCTTTCCCTCTGTGCAGGCTTGCTGATGAACTGCCTTATTCCACCAACAAAATATAACAAACATATTAACGACGTGTGGTAAATCGCCATTGGATATGCTGAGTCCTGCTGATGAAATTAGCTGGTGGTGAATGGGATTGTTGGGCTGTCTGATACCAATTGGGGTATAGGATGATACATAATCCTGGGAGGCACAGTAGAAGAGGAAGAGGGGGCAAAACAGCTATAGACTAACTGGGAGCAAATAAGGCGTTTGATACTTAGAACCGTAGAATGTCATCACTGGACGAACTTTATCAACATCGTCCAGTGAAAGGTATGGCTGATGTTGACTGAATCAAGATCCAGACAGTGGTAGTGGGAAACTCGTAGGCAATTCCCAAATCAGAGCCCAGTGGTCTTCCAGTTATTGGATTGGGTCAGACCTGAGCCTATTTAAGGATGTAGTTGGGTAGAAAAGCATTTAAGAGACGTTCCTGTAATGCCAATCAGCTTTATACCCAAGGACTTTTTAGTTGCTAAATTCTCTATTGACCTTGTTTTTATTCTCTAGCTTGAGTACTTGCGCTTTCCACCTGGTTCAGGAAGAGATACTAAGGAGTGATTTGGGCAAGTATGGGGTAGTGTTTCTTCTACTGCAAGTCCTAAAGGATGGGCATGATGTCCATCCAATTGCCATAGATGCATAATGATTCATTATTCATGTAAAATGGATTGCTTCTTTTCTTGAGTAACTGTGAGCAACAGACTAAACATGTATGTTCATATTCCCTTCTTAGCAATGAGTAGGTTGAGTGATTATACATCAGGACATCTCTTAGTTTTTCTCTTTTCCTTCTTCTTTCTCTCCCCCACCCTTCTTTCCTTTTCTTTCTTAATTCCTTCCTTCCTTCCTTTCATTTCTCTTTTCTTCATCAAACATTTACTTACTAACGGGCACTCTGAAGTTACCAAAGGTAGACAAAAATATGTGATGCCTAAAATTTTGTGTAGTAAAGTCAAGTAGCTATAACACACTATGAAATGTCCAATGCTGGGAAAATAAAAATTATTACAAGATTCCAGAATAGAGGTAGTTGGTCTAGTCTTGGAGAAGTAGAAATCAGAGACAGTCTCCCTAAGATAATGACTTCTTAGTTGAAAACCAAAGCAGTGACAGCAGTAAGTCAACTGAGGATGAGGGTGGATATGGGTGAGCCTCCAAGGAGGAGAAGTTAGAGATAAATAGACATTTTGTTTGGAGAACATCAACTGTGAGCTCCAAAATTAATGAAGGAAAAGGAGCAGTGAGGTTAAGAGGGGCTATAATTTTAAGGTATGTAAGAAGTCTGGAATTTATTCGAAGGGCAAAAACAATGAGACTCATTGAAGGAAGAAGTCACGTGGCTGTATTTACATTTGGGAAAATGGCTAGGTTGCAAATATTAGTGGGCACACATCATAAACATATTTTATTAATCTCACACTTTAAAAATACATACGTCAAATGATGGAAAATGAGATAGGTTTCTATGTAATTATTAAGCGTCATTGTCAAAACTCAAAATTAATCATTTTGGTGGTAATATAAGGAGAGTTGCATTGGAAGAAGGGACAGAGAAGGTGAAATGTAATAGGGTGTATGTCTGGATTCCCTGACATTCACTTTATATCAATTCAGCATTCTGTAAACGGAGAACAGTGCTAGATTCAGTCTCTCACTTCATAAAGTTTTAATCTTGTAGGGCTGAAATAATTAATAAGAACTGGAAAGAAAGAGCACATGTGATATAGACTTTCTGTACAGCCAAAATGGCTTAGGGACCTCCAGAGACAAAGAGTGCCCTGCTAATACTTAAATCGTGAGCAATGCCATACAGTAAAACAGCCAGATAGGTTTGGATGGATGTGAAGTCTTGAGACAAAATAAAAGGACTGGATCATTAACTGGCCTTAGAAAATATCCACTACACACTTAAGTACTAAGAATGACTGATCTCTCTTGCTAGTATTCTAGAAGGCAGAATTTAATAAATGCTATCATTTTCCCAGTTTTTTTCATTCGGCTGGTTCATTGGCTAGTATTAATTGAGGTGTGAGCGTAGCTGTAATAAGTAAATAGATTTAATTAAAGAATTGTAGAATTCAAGTTGAAGAGGAGCATGAGGAAAAGAAGGAGTATAGTTATTAAGACATGGCTCTAGAAAATTGTAACACCAGAAGGAGGATGACTCATAGAAGGCATTTAAGCGTATGCTTTATATGTTGTGTGTGTGTGTGTGTTTAACTAAAAGTGTTCTGTGATGATTTGTTGCTCAATCATTAACTCAGCCATTTAGTAAGTCAAAAATATATACTGACCACCTACTACATGCCTGGCAGATAATTATAGCAGGGGTATAAACAAAGCTCTTGTTCTCATTGAGTTTTCAGCCTCATGGGCAAACAAATAGTGAAAGCATAAACAATAAGCCATATAATTGTACACAAGGCTATGAAAATAAAATGAAATGGCAAGATAGAGATGAAAGTTGGAGGGAGGAGACATATGGTAGTCACGATAATGCACTGATGAGATCTGTTGGGAGGACAAAAAAGGATGCCAACCCTAATAGTGCAGACTCCTTTGAGGAAAAGCTAAAAAGATGGAAACACCACCTTCCTAAGTGTATATAGTGCTAGACAGAAAATATACGGATATTTCAATAGCTTAATAAATACGATTATTATTATTATTAAAAGAGCTGCAACCTGCTGACATCATCCATCACCTCATTCACACTTGTACCCAGGCTGCATCTCCCAGGGATTGCTTCCAGACAATTCCTGAACTTAGTGGGGACCGTAGTGCAGACCCATTCTTGATGCATGTCTGAGTCATCGGACATGCATGTTTGTCTTACAACTGCAACACCCCAGACGCTATATCTTTTGATAGCAGGGATGCAGTGTAGCAACTTTCTTCTGGTTCCTAAATGCTTCCTCCCCCCACTCCACTATCATGATCCCAATTCTACATTACAAATCTGGCTAGATCAGAGGATGTACACTGATACAGTTAGGAACTGGAAACACAGGGAATCCAGGACAGATGATCCCTTCAGGACCACTGGTGAGAGTGGTGATACTGGAAGGGTGGAGGGAGGGTGGGATGGAAAGGGGGAACCGATTACAAGGATCTACATATAACTTCCTCCCTGGGAGATGGACAACAGAAACGTGGGTGAAGGGAGATGTCGGACAGTGTAAGATATGACAAAATGATAATAATTTATAAATTATCAAGGGTTCATGAGGGAGGGGGGAGCAGAGAGGGAGGGGAATAAATGAGGAGCTGATACCAAGGGCTCAAGCAGAAAGAAAATATTTTGATAAAGATGATGGCAACAAATGTACAAATGTGCTTGACACAATGGATGTATGGATGGATTGTGATAAGAGTTTTATGAGCCCCCAATAAAATAATTTTTTTTAAAAAGAGCTGCAGCACAATTTAAGATGCTTCCACACAGCCTTTTTTTTCCACCCCTCTCCCTTTTGTTCCATGTCAGTACTGAAATATTGTCTGATTGTTCTCCAAGCTTATCTTTGCTCCTTTTCTGTCTGTGCTCCTCCTAGACAGTTCCAAACATAAATTATTTGCATGTTTAATTCTATCATGGCATCTCCTTCTGAAAGGAGCCCCCCTCTATCAGAGGGAGCATTGGTTATGATAGACAGCAAGCCTTCTCTGAGGGGGTGTTATTTAAGCGAAAACCTAACCAATGATAACAAAGTTGTCCTAAGGCCTGTGCAGGAAAAGTAGAAAGAAGGGCTAGTGCAAAGAGCCTGAGGAAATGTGCTCATATGACAGGAAATAGGCCGGTGTGGATGATGCCTAGTGGGAGCGGGGAGGTGATATGAGATGAAAGTGATTCTACAAAGTGTAAATGAACAGAAGGTTGCAACATCTTCGTTCTTGGTGAGACAACATATAAAATCCATCTGCAAACAAACTTCTCTCCAGAGTCAGGTGCCTGTTCTTATTTATTTCCAGCTTTGGAATCCCAGAGTTCTAGGAATGACACGCCTGAGCCAGGGGAAAGAGATCTGGCTGTCACATCAGGAGAAGGCTGCTGCAAAGCTTGAGGTTGGAGCTCCTGACAGCAGCTGGAGGGAGTCCCAGGGTATTTTGCATGCATGTCTCTTCTCTTACTATCCTCGTCACTCTGTGTATTAATTGCAAAGTGGAGTCTCATCTCTGAGTTTGCAATTCTAGGGCCATGACCTGAGTGTAGCTGTCCCTCTCCATCCTCCGCAGTCTGTCATTTAGTTGGCCTTTGATTAATGCCAGGGATTGGAAGCTCGCACAACCATAGAATGAAGCTATAATTTCAGGACGCTGTGCCTACCACAAGGTGGATAAATAAATAGAGAATCTGTTTCCTGTTTTACATGTTCTGCTTCTTAATTGACTTTGCCTTAAACATATGTGCTGGAAGATCAGTCAGGAAAATGAAGGGCAGTGGGGTGTGTATTTGCAAAACTACATTCGAATATAATCAGATCATTATATTTTTAAGTAAGATTTCCTCCTCTGCTCATTGTATTCAAGACTTGTTTCATTCTCCTGTAAAATGACTCAGTAATGTCAGACAAACTTGACTGGCAAGAAGTTGTCGGACTATACGATGAAGATTAAATAAAGCATTAAAATACAAATGCTTATATTTTCATTTATTTTTTCCTAGCACTTAAAGACAACTCTATCTTCCTCAACTCAGTTACCTCCCTTTTCCCACCTTCAAAGGAAAATGTTGTCTTTCTCAGCCACAGAAGAAGATAAAAACCATGGAGGGAGACATGGGATGTATTCATCTCTCAGACTACTTTGCAGTGCATGTGTGGCATTGCTTTGAGGACTCGCTGTGAGAGTAAGGTCTTGATATTAATAAATGCCACTTGATTGAAGTCTAACAACCTCATAAACTTCAGGGATATCCTACTATGCTAGGCATATGAAAAGTGATGCCAAAGAGGTAGGTTTACAGATAGACATGGAAGAGGTAGTGTGACAGAAATAGAGACAGACCAAACTATGAGAATTCACATGTGTAATAAATTACAGAGATATGACAGAAGAAAAATTTCACCACTTACTAGGAAGCCCTGTTCTAAGTTTATATATAACACAAAGACATGCATATACACACATATGCATATGTATGTGTGTAAACACATATCTGGACTCATTTATTGTTCACAACATCCCTGAGATAAATAGGTGTAATTAATTTCTATGTAATACCCTCTCTACAGAAAACGGAGGCAAAGAGAAGTTAATTCTGACTGCTCCCAGGTCACGTGGCTGTTGAGCAGGGGACGAGCATCTATGCAGTGTGGTTCTTAGGGTCATGTTAACAATAATGACATTCAGTTGCCTAAGTTCAGAGAAGAGAGATTGCTTTTAGTCATGGCTTAAAATGTGCAGAAATGGAATTATACAGGATAATCATCAAACAGAAGAAACGTCATGAGCAGCAGTATGAAGTGAGCAATTCCATACAGAAAACAGAATGAGGAAAGGTAATGGTAAATGGTTTCTTAAACAATGTATTAGAAACAGTGAATGATGAAAAACATGTTTGTTCCTCTCAGACTCCATCCAAATGGCTCAAGGAGTACAATGTCACTTGCCAAAGAGTACAATGTCCCTTGCTCAGAGGGAGCAGAGGTTCCAGTCATGGGACATGTTACTAGTCCCTACTTTAATTAGAAATGGTAAGTTTGATCATTATGAGGACACAATCTAGGCAATCATGTGTGATAGCTATTGCTGTGAAGTTGTGTCTTCCTACATCTGAAGTACCCATGACCGTGGTTCTGGACAGGGTTGGACAGGGTAGACATTGAGGGTGCCTTCCAATGTCTGAGATTTCCTGAGAGACCAAGTCTTGTCTAGCATCACTTCTCTGCCTGCTGCTATGAGAAGTCTCTGCAGTCATTTGACCTTGATCAGAATTTGGATCATCCTTCCCCCTCATTCCCTAAGCACAGGGCCCAGGCCTCTGAGGTCCTAGGACAGCACAGGAGCTGCCACCGTTCCAAATGGTCCCTCTGTGTGGAATCCTTTGTTCTCACACTTTCTAGACTGCAAACATCTCTCCTTTGCAAGGGCAGATGCCAGAAGCTCAATTTCCATCCAAGTTAGTTAACAAGCTCTTATTGATCACTTACTCCATCCAGAATGCGAAGTCCCCTGTATAGGAAGACACAAAATAAATACAACGGATGGCACCCATGGAGCTATAAACACTAATGTGGGCCAAAATCATTCAAAGAATACAAGTAAGCTGATTATGATTTAACAGCATGCAAGTGGAAAATGATTTATTATACTTCATTACAATTCTGTACAATTTCTAATATTGAGACCGAAGGGAATTATAATAACTTAATGGCTTCTGAATGCTGCTCTTGGGATAGGAAACACTCAAGAGGGGCCACTGAAGCCAACAGATGAATATGATCTTTGGTCAAATGGATGTATTCTTGATCAGAGAAAATATGCATGTATTTTCCTAAATAATAGAGGGAGATAAACCTTGCCACATAGCATCATTCATGCTCGGTCTGGAAAAGCTCAGACTTTCAGATTCCTGATGCTAGTCTGCTCCAGAGAAAAGGAATAATTATATTTTACAAATTGAGCACTGGGTAAATTTAGAAAGGGTCCAAAATGTTTAGTAAGGTGCTCATGCAATATGCATTTGTATGGATAAGTTGTATATATATATATATGTATATACAATCAGGGCAGTGTGGTTTTGAGTTTCACTTTATAAGTAGTGAAGGATATACAAAATTCCAAAGAGGAGGAGACATTCTGGGAATCCTTCCAGAAGATCTTGGGTTCCCCGCAGGGTCATTTGGGTACAGGGCAGGGTTAGCAAGTTGAAAGACAGAGGTGATGGAAAACACCTGTAAAAGATGTGAAAGCAGCCAAAGAAGAAAGACCCTGATTGGTTCATTGATGCTTCTCAATTGATCATATTTCTAAAACGAGATGATCATTTCTAAATTAACCTTGATTCCAAAATAATTGAGAGTGACAAAATGAGACTTGTGTAATTAATAGATATGACTTGTTGGATCACTTCTGAGATAACAGAAGAAGACACAGAAATAATAAGACCAAAAGAACAAGATTGTTAAAAAATAATCATAAGTAGATGATTTTTTATTTATCATTTGAAACAGAGAAAATAGATCTCAAGTTAAAGAAGGGAAGGGGGTGAATGAGATAAAAAGATAAAAGAGAAATAGAGAAAAAGATTAAGGAATGTAGATATTGAAGGCAAGAGGGAAAGGAGAAATAAATGAAGTGCAGCTGTGGTCAAGACATGTGGAGGGAGATGCATTTTGGCTTACTCTGAGATATGAGTTGCAAACAAAATTGACTATTGCATCCAATGAGTTCCCATGGCATTTATGAAAGCTCCTGATAGTAACACAGAAGCTGGGAAAACAGGAGGCATGAGGCATGACTGGGCCATTCATATTTTGTTTCTATTACTACACTCACTCAAAGATAACCACTCCTCCTTCTGGGGTGACAGTAAGTCAGTCACTGAACATAAGTGAAGAGGTGGCACTGGAAGAGGCTCCTCCATAGAGGCTGTCTAGACCAGGACATACAGGCACTCTGTTAATACCTCTGCTGTGCGGCTGGTTCGGATTGGGGTTGGTCTCCTTCCTTCATCATCGGTTCTACTGGTTTGAGATGAAAATGAATGGACATCATGACTAGAATTCTACAAGTTCAGGCATCCTGGACTCAGGTAAAGTAAGAATTTAAAGGGAAATCTAGGAATCAGGAAAGTTTACTTTCGCCACCTATTGAGATTGGCTTTGGGTAAATTTGCTACACAAGACCTCTTTTATTTATTTAAAAAATGTTCAGTCGTTTTATTAGGGGCTCATACAACTCATCACAATCCATACATACACCAATTCTGTAAAGCAGATTTGTACATTCATTGCCCTCATCCTTCTCAAGACATTTGCTCTCCTCTTAAGCGCCTGGCATCAGCTCCTCATTTCCCCTCCCTCCCCGCTCCCCTCTCCCTCATGAACCCTTGATAATTTTTAAATCATTATTTTGTCATCTATTGCCCTGTCCGATGTCTCCCTTCACCCACTTTTATGTTGTCCATCCCCCAGGGAGAAGGTCACATGTAGATCCTTCTAATCGGTTCCCTTTTTTCCAACCCACCTACCCTCTACCCTCAGTATCACCACTCACACCACTGGTCCTGAAGGGATCATCTGATCCTGCCACACCGAGGCAGAACACTAAGGGGGTGCAAAAGAACAGCAAGAGAATGGAGCGGTGATGTCCCCAGGGAATGCTGAAGGTGGACTTTGGGGCCAGGGCGTGGTGCCCCAACAGACTGGACTGGAAAACACTCCTAAAGGCCAACAAATGATCCTTGAACTAACTACAAGCTTTGCTTTCTTGTTGTGTTTTTTGTTGTTGTATATTATTGCTTGGTTTTGCTCTGTCTTGTTTTTGTGCATGTTATTATCTCTGCAGATCTGTCTAAATAAGATAGGCTGGATGAACAATCTAGAGGAGAAAACAATGGGACTGGCAGTTCCAGGGTGACATGGGAGGGGTGGGGTGGAGAAGGAAGTGGTGTTAACCAACCCAGGGACAAGGGAACAGCAAGTGATTCAAATTGGTGGTGAGGAGGGTGTGGGAGGCCTGGTAGGGCATGATTAAGGGTAATGTAAAAAAAGAGGAATTGCTGTAACCCTGGTGGGGACTAAGCATGATAGTGGGACAGGAGGAAAGTCAAGGGAAATAGAGGAAAGAGCAGGGAGTCAAAGGGCATTTATAGAGGTCTAGATAAAGACATGTACATATGCAGATATATTTATATATGAGGATGGGGAAATAGATCGATGAGCATATATTTATAGCTTTAGTATTAATGTAGCAGAAGGACATTGGGTCTCCACTCAAGTAATTCCTCAATGCAAGACCTCTTTTAAAGGCTTGAAAAGCAGGGATGTTATTTTGAGGACTAAGTTATCGTGCCTGACTCAAGCCAAGGTGTTTTCAATAGCTTCAGGTATATGTGAAAGTTATGACTGAAACAAAATCTATGCATTTGACTTATGGTGCCAGCAAAGCATATTGAAAGTACCATGGACTGTCAGAAGGCCACATAAATCTGTCTTTGAAGAAGTATAGTCAGAATGCTTCTTAGAGTCAAATGTTAGTAGATTTCATCTTATACACTTTGGACATGTAAGGAGAGGCCAGTCCCTGGAGAAGGATATAAAGTTTGGTAAAGTAATGGCACAGCAAAAAAGAGGAACATCCTTGGCAAGATGAATGGGCACAATGGTTGCATCAATAGGCCCAAACATAAGCACAATTGTAGGGATGCCACAGCCCTGGGCAGCTTTCATTGTTTCATTCTGTTGCCCATAGGGTTGCTATGAGTCAGAACCAAGGAGCAGCACTGAACACCACCTAGCCCTGCGTTCATGTAGTGCATTTTCCTTCTCAAGGGTAGGGTTGATGAAGAGCTGAATGCTCATCACAGGCAAAGGGAGGGTAGAGTGCACCATTTATGACACCAGGGGACCAATATGGACACCGAACTTCCATCTTTGATGACTCCCGCCCACATCCAGTCAATCCCTTGTTTCTCTTACTTCCAAAATATTTTGCCTCTCTTACATTGTTTTCATCATGGATAGCTCCATTCTTGCTCACACCATCCTCCTGAATTGTGTCAGTCATCTCTGAAACAGTTTCTTATTTGTTGTAGTGAGTCATCTTTGAATCAGCTCATGGTGACCCCAAGTATGACAGTAGGAAGTCTCTGAATAATTTTCTTGACTGAAATCTTTATGAAAGTGTTTTGCTAGGTCTTTTTGCTTCCATAGCACCACTGTGTAGGTTGGAACTGACTAACTTTTCATTATCTGCTGTGATAGTTAAGGTTTGGAGCCAACCAGATGGAACCAGGATTCCCAATGACTTGACTGCTGTTGCTGTAGTTAGGTCCCATTGAGTCAGGCATGACCCACAACAATCCTGTGCCCAATGGAAGAAAACCTGCCTGACTGGCGCCATCTTCCCAACTGTTACTATGCCTGAACCCATTGTTGCAGACGCTGTAACATCCATCTCCTTGAGGATCCTCCTCTTTTGCTCTGTCTCTCCAAAGTACCCAGCAAGATGTCCTTCTTCAGAGACCAGTCCTTCCTGGCAACATGTCCAAATCATATCAGGCAAATCTTCCCATCCTTGCTTCTAAGGAGCGCTCTGGCCTTACATCTTCCAAGACAGATTTGTTTGTCCTTTTACTAGTCCATGGTACTTTCAACATTTTTTGCCAGCATCACAATTCAAATGCATTGATTCTTCTTTGGTCTTCCTTATTCAATGTCCAACTTTCACATCCGTATGAGGCAATTGAAAAAACAAACACACAAAGAATGTAAGTTGAAGTCTTGCCATCCTTGCCTCTAAGGAGCACTCTGGCCATACTTCTTCCAAGATAAATTGGTTTGTTCATTCAGCAGTAAATGGTATTTTCAATATTCTTTGCCAGCACACAATTTAAATGTATCGATTCGATTCTTCTTTGCTTGTCCTTACTCAGTATCCACCTTTCACACGCATAGGAGGCAATGGAAAATATCATGACTTGGGTCGGGCTAAACTTAATCTTCATAGTAACACCTTTGCTTTTCAATACTCGAAAGCGGTTTTGTACTGCAGATTTATATATGCAATACACCTTTTGCTCTCTTGACTGCTGCTTCCAAGAGCATTGGTTATGCATGCAAGAAATGCAACATCCTTGACAACTGCAAACTTTTCTCCATTTACCCTGATGTTACCTAGTGGTCCAATTGTGAGAATTTGGGTCTTCTTTACCTTGAATTATAATCCCTACGGAGGGCTGTAATCCCTCATCAGCAGCAGCAAGTGCTTCCAGTCCTTCTCACTTGCAAGCAAGGTTGTGCATATAGAAGGCTGTTAATAAACCTCCAAACCTGATGCCACACTCTCATTTAATCCAGCTTCTCTGATTATTTGCTCAGTGTGCAATTTGAAGAAACAAGTATAGTGAGAGGATATAACCCTGTCACGCACCTTTCCTGATTTAAAACCATGCAGTATTCCCTTGTTCTGTTCACACATCATGCTTGATTTGACTGTTTAGGCTTAATCATCTCCCATGATGAAATATAATAGAATATAATCAGTTACATCATGAAATCTACTATGAGTAGCCAATCACTTGAAATAAAGCTTCCTTGGGGTATGGCCTGCTTCCGTATATGTGGACACTGTAGAAAAGTGTGCTTCTTTTTGTTGGGTCTGGATCATGCATGTAGCTCATTGTCTGATCCCAATTTCTTTGGACTTGAACCAGCAGCCTGCCATAATTCCTGAGGCCCCCAGGGATCATCAGCCACCTGAAATTCTTATCAGCGAACCTTGGATTCATTCACTTTTCCACCCAGCAGCCCAACAAATGACTTGTAGATATTGAATTCATCACTCTTAGAAGTTGGGTGAGTCAGGAAATGTCTCCAGCTTAATATGTGATCCATGCCCTTGGAAATTGCCAGCCTCTACAATTGTGCTAGTCATTGCCTTGAGATAAACATCTATCTCTCAATCTCTCTATATACCTATCTATCTATTAATAGTAAGGTCATTGTTTTAAATCCACAAATCACTCCACAGGAGAAACATGAGTTTCTCTATAAAGAGACCGCTGGTTTTGCTTATCTAGAGAAACCAACTTCAGATAATCGCTGAGTACAAACTTCTCTTATTACACAGGCTCTTTACCTTTAGTATAAAGCCCCCCTCCCCCCCCCCGCCCCCCAGCTTCACTTTTCACTTACCGTGCAACCAGGATACTCTTTTAAAACATAAATCTAATCATGAAATCTCTATTTGAAAACTCTCTGATGGGCCTTTGCTGCCCTCCATATATAAGCAGAGCTTGCGTCAGACCACCATAATAAAGCACATCTCACAATCAAGCAAGTCACACTCATTTTTGTTGGTTTGTTTCCTGGTACATAGAAACGTTATGTTTAAAAGGCTATCTGATAGTCTCATGCCTTTACACATGTTGCCAGGAAAGACCAGTCTCTGGAGAAAGAAAGCATTCCTGGGAAAGAGGAGGGGCGCTGAAAAGGAGGAAGCCTCCTGACGGGATGGACTGACACAGTCACTTCAACCATGGGCTCAGACAGAACATCATCTGTGCAGACGGCACGAGACCAAGCGATGTGTGGTTCTCTTGTGCAGACGGCCACTATAAATCGGAACTGACTTGATGGCATCGTACAACAACCTAGTCTATTAAGTGTGCACTCATTCACCAGACTACTTGTCATCAAGTAAATTCTGGCTCAGAGAGACTCTATAGGACATGGTCGAACGCCCCCTGTGACTTTCCAAGACTGTAACTCTTTATGGGAATAAAAAGCCTGTTCTTCTCCCAGATGACAGCTGGTGGTTTTGAACTACTAACCTTGAAGTTATTAGCTGAACATATAAATACTACACCACCAGGGTGCCTACATGCTGGAATAAAAAAAAGTTTGAAATATTTTGAAAATTGCCAATGTGGCATATAGATACGAAGTGAATATGGAAAAATGGAAAAAAATGGGAAAGTGGAAAAATGGCATCCGTTAATTCTCTCAACACAATGTTGCCACCAACCTTCAACTTGTTAAAGGGGGGGGGGGAGCACGCACAAAAACCCAGAAAGCACAAGCTTGCAAAACATAATCAAGCAAAGCTCAATCAAACTAGACATACACCCGTGAACATCCAATACCTTTGGATGAGGCTGCACAATCTAAGTTTGGCTCAATGTTCTAGCCTTAACTCATACTTTACCTATGGTGGCTGTTGTTGGGGGCCATTTCTGCTTCATGATGATCCCAGGTAACAGAATGTAAGTACTCCATAAGTTGTAATATTTATGCACTCTTAATATCAGGTCATTCTCCTGCAAAGCCACCTGGTGGGTTCAAACTGCTAACCTTAGCTGTTAGTCTGTGAGTGCTTAAGCATCGTGCAAATAGGGCTCTTGCTAGTGTACTTACTCTCTTGCCCTCTGTCGTGAAGCCAATTTCAGCTTCTCTTATTTTCTCTAATAGACAGGGATTCAGTACCCCTCTGGATTTGCACATTCTGTTCCTTCTACTTTGACCACACTCCCACATCACACTATTTATTTCTATTATTTCCTTCTAAGAGTCTCCCTTGCTTCAGGCCTGGGCTAAAGGTCCTTGTAATGCTTTCACATTTTGTCCTGTCACTTTTCTACTCGCTTCGTCTTTTGTTACATGTTCAGGTTTTTCACCGAGTGCCAATGCAAGGGTTACGTGTGCCCTATTTATTCATCGCGGTGCATCTGAAGTTAGCACAGGGCCTAGCACAAAATAAGAAATTAACTTACACATGGGTTTAATGCCCTTCAGCCAGGCATTTGGCAAAATCTCTAACTGAACGTTTTTAGGGTTGAGCAAGAATTTACTGTCCAGATTAATCGTGGGTTGATATCTCCTACAAAAGGGGAAAAAATTTTAAAAAGAAAAGCAGACCCCCTGCCCCCTCCAAAAAATTGTATTTCTAAATGGTAAAGCTCATTGCAAGTGGTAGCAATTTAAATAAAAGAATTCTCCAGAAAAGAAAAGGAAACAGGCCAAATAATGTACTCCCAAATGCCAAAGTTCATTGGAAGTGGTAGCAATTTTAAACATGTCCTGAATATGAAATGTCATAATCTTATAAAGTTAATGAGCTGTGGTTTATAGTACAGTAAAAACATCATGTTATCTGTGAGGGAGGGAAGGGGACTCATATATAACAATGTAGAGACAAGTTTCAACTTATTTATTAATCATATAACCATGAGAGTCAATCTGGAATAGGAAAAATGGCAAGGGGGTGGGATTGACTTGGAATCCCTTGGACTCAGAGTGAACCCTATATTTGTGATATACAGAGTCCTTTGGAAACTTCAGCTAAATTGTTTCATCTTGCGTAGCCTCAGTTTACTTATTTATTAATTGGGAGAAACATATTTCTTTTTAACTCTTTCTTGTAAAACGAGAATCAACAAGAACATGTTTGTATTACCCCCAACCAGTCTTGGAAGGTCAATGTGTTAAAGTAAATAAATAAATTATGAGGAGCTGGGATGAGGTGATGGGATAGCTTCATTAGATTGTAGTCATACAACATATAAATACTATGTGATAACTCCTAACAAGACAAAATACAATACATGCAATCTCACCCTTAGGGAGCATAGAAAAAGAGGAATGACAGAAAAGTGGCCTGATAACATGAAATACTGTGTGTTATATGAGGGTACAATCAAATATAGTTTAAGAAGAACACTTAACAAGTTTTACATAGGACAAAGAAACATGATGTGATGAGGGAGACAATTAGCATGAGACCAAAATACAGGACTCACATCTTTATTAGTGCATGATAACAACATACATACAAAGACTCATCAACAAAATACATTAGGCTGTGTTCTAGTATATACGTTTCCAATGATATCGGTGGGAGAGAGGGGGATAAAAGGGAGCATAAGAAATGTAAGCTGCATGGATCTTTCTACAGATAATCACACCTATTTTTCATAAAATAAGAACTATGAACTAAGAAATACCCAGGTAACATAATGCTGAAAGTATGCAGCTATTCACCAAAAGGTTGGATGTTCAAGTCTACCCAGAGACACCTCTGAAGCAAAGCCTGGTAGTCCACATCTGAAAAATCAGCCACTAAGAACCCCATGGAACAGAATTCTACTCTTATGCACAAGGTGTCACCAAGTGGTAGAATTAACTTGACAAGAACTGTTTGTTATTATTGTTTTTGTTGTCGCTTTGTATGTCTGTTTCTTTCGGTATGGACTATGAGCTGCATGGTAGAAAGGTTTGGCAATCTATAACCATAAAGATCACAGAGCTGCTATAAGTCAGAATGGACTTTAATGGCATACAGCAACAGCGTCCACTGAGAAGGATAAAGTCACACAGAACTCTTCTCCCTTGGGGCAAAAGGGAAACTAACTTAGAATAACATATCTATCTAACAAATATTTCTTTTGTGCCTACTTCAAGATGTCACATTCTGGGGTGGGGGGAGCCAAAGAACAAATTAGAACAAATCCCTGCAATTGTTAATCTTATATTTTATTAACAGGGAAGAAAAAATGTACAGAACTGTAAGAATGAATACACACGAAGGAGTCCGGGTATGAGCGCTGGTGGCATAGCGGTTAAGTGTTAGGCTGTGACCTGAATGGTGGGCAGTTCAAAACCACCAGCAGTTCCACAGGAGAAAGACTGGACATTCTACTCTTGTAAACAGTTACAGCCCCAGAAACCCACCAGGGGGGCTCACTGTGAGTCAACCTTGGCCCCATGGCAGTGAGTTCAAGTTTTTGCTTGGAAGGAGCCCTAGTGGTGCTGCTGGGTTCAAACCCACCAGCTGCTCATTGGGAGGACGGAGAGACTCTCTGCTGCTGCACATATTTACAAGCTCAGAAAACCCAGATCGAGGATCTGGGAGTCCACATCAGTCCAATGGCAGAGGGCTGGTGAGGTAGGATTTCATGTCACGGACATGTCACAAGGAGAGGCACACCCAAGTCAAGAGTCAGAGAATGTGTCAAAGAATGGAGGTCACTCCTCCTCCCTGAGGGACGGACAACAGAAAAGTGGGTGAAGGGAGATGTCGGACAGTGTAAGATAGGACAAAAATAATCATTTATAAGTTATCAAGGGTTCATGAATGAGGGGGGAGTGGGGAGGTAGCATGAAAAATGAGGAGCTGAGACCAGGGGCTTATGTGGACAGCAAATGTTTTGAGAATGATGAGGGTAACAAATGTACAAATGTGCTTTACACAATTGAAGTACGTATGGATTGTGATAAGAGTTGTATGAGCCCAAAATAAAATGATTGAAAAAAGAAAGAAAGAAGGGGGAAAAAAGAATGGAGGTCACTCTAACTAGGGAGATCAGAAAAGCCGCTCTGAAAAGGTGACATTTGAACACATTGTAAATTATTTTTCTTTATACATATATTCGATTTCTTCTTTCTCTTTTTATTCATTTTTTTGTTTTCTTTTTGTATTGTCTACATTATTGTTGGTTTGCCTACCTATATAAGATCAGTGAGGTAGTTTATTGTGCCAACCTGGCTGATAAATACACGTGGGGTTAATTGAAGGGCAGCGGGATAAATGACTTGGTGAGGCTCGCCTTTTAAGTTCTCAGGTCTCTTGCTTTGTGAAGGTCAGGCCAGGGTGCAGCTGCCTTAGACATTTCCTTGCTTCAGCTGGAAAGGCTCAGTTCCTGCATGACATCCCTAAGGAGAAGCTGCATGGACCTACCCCAATGCAGCTGTGGGTGCTGGAGCAGCCGTGTGGAGACCCCTGTCAGCGCTGAGATGCTTACACGCTCAATGATTTGGCTTTCCTCCTGCAATTGGCATCATAGTGTGTGTTTTGTGAGATGGAGGAAGATTTTGTGGATTGGTGTCGGACATATGGGTTAATTCTAGAATTGTGGTCTTGGGCAGCACTGGGTAGGGAGGTTTTCTTGATGTGCACTTACCCTCAATATGAAACTCTCTCTTATACATGAATTTCTGTGGATTTGTTTCTCTAACATATCCAGACTAACACATATGGGAGACAGTAACGGGCCCAAAGGTTCTGGAAGGACTTAGGAGGAGGAGGCTTAAGGGGAAGGGAATGTTGACCAAACAATGCCATAGATGGGGGAACAACAAAGGGATTAAAATGAACAACAGGGAGGAAGTAGAGGTCCTAGGGGTTGTGGAGCAGCAGCAATCTAGCTGAGAGGAGTTGCTAAGAGGCAAAAGAAGGGTGAGTGTGATCGTGGCAAAGGAGGAAGGTAAAAGGAAGCAGAGGAAAGATCTAGGAAGCAAAGCTATGGCTGAAGGTATAAACATAGGTGTGCACTTATGTAAATATATTAATTTTTAAAAATATAAATATTGGCATAGGTGCATATATTGATATGGCAATACATTGAGGAAGTGGACAGACTTTGGGCCTCTGCTCAAGCCCTCCCTCAATGCAAGAACGCTTTGTTCTAGCAACCTGGCATTCTGTGATGCTCACTCTCCCTGCACGATTGCTGAAGACAAAATGGCAGTCCATGGTACTTTCAATACTGTTTATCAGCACCCTAATGTAAACCCTTCAATTCTTCTGTGGTCTTACTTATTGGTTGCTCAGCTTTCACATGAATATGAAGCAATTGAAAATACCTTGGGTTGGGTCAGACCCATCGTCCTCCTCAAAGTGACGTGCTTGCTCTTCAACCCTATAAAGAGCCTTGGGCAGCAGATTTGTCCAAGGCAGTAAGTCCTCAATTTCTTGACAGCTACTTCCATGAGCATTGATTGTGGATTCAAGCAAAATGAAATCCTTCACAACTTTGATCTTTTCTCCTTTGATCATGGTGTTGTTGTCTATTGGTCTGTTTGTGAGGATTCGAGTTTTCTTTACACTGAGTTGCAGTCCATACTGAAGATTTTAGTCTTTGATTCTCATCAATAAATGCTTCAAGTCCTCCTCGCTTTCAACAAGTGAGGTTGTGTCATCAGCATATCACAGGTTGTCAATGAGCTTTCTTCCGATCCAGATCTTATGTTCTTCATATAGTCCAGAAGGGATTACTTGCTCAGCATGCAGATTGAGTAAGTATAGTAAAAAGATGCAACCCTGACAGGACCTTTCCTTATTTAAATCAAGTCATAGAGAGAATTGTCTAAAAGTCCAGATGGAAAGAAAGACAAATGCAATATGTTAGCCATGAGTGAATTTTTTAATACCGTGGCACCACCTTTTAGAGAGAGAATAATTATTACGCCTGGCTCAGAGATGTGGATTTCCCAGTTGATTTAGAGCATAAGGCATACAAGGGACTGATAAAAATAAAGATCAAGCAAGACTGAGACTAGAATGCTATGTAGAAGCAAGGATGTTGAGACTTAATTTCATGTATTGTGGACATGTAAAGTCCAAGATCATGAACAGGCAGGAAGACGCTCCGTGCGATGGATTAACGTCATGGCTGTAGTGTGTGTTCAAATTCAGCAATGATTGTAACGAAGGGGCAGGCAGCGTTTTTTCTTTTGCTCATAAAGGTGACGATGAATTGAAATTATCTTGACAAAATATAATAAAAGTCAGAAAGAGTGACAAACAGGGATTTGAACAGATTTCTGCAAGAAAAATAGGGAAAACACACGATGCTGGGCTTTATAATACTGTGGTCTTGGGCAGCACTTTGAAACTCTCTCTTATACATGAATTTCTGTAACTGATGGTTTGGAAGAAGCACAAAGTAAGTGGGATTAAAACTTAAACTAACATCCTATCAGTTTACAAAGATAAGGGGGAAACATGTTCCGATAATTAAATATCTAAAATTCTTAAAATAACTTGTATAATGGGGATTTCATTGGTTTGTTTTCTGGATGATATGAATTCATGCATAAAGATGGCTTTGTATAGGATTTTATAGTATTTGTCAAGGTAATCCCTCAACATTACCTTTATTTGCTATGCTTTACATATTACAAATAAGGTTAATATTCTTTTTATGTACTATTTCTATGCCTTAGGCCTATAGATGATAGGTGACAAAGTTCATAAATATCTGTTGTCCTGGAAGTGATTGAAAGACCTGATCCCAGTGATAACAGCAGGCCTAAATGCTCTTTTAGAGGTGCAAGCACACAGTGCTTTGAGAATAGAATCATTTCAAATAGGCCATTTAAAGGGGCTTCTAGGGGAATGGAGGGTTCATAAGACGATGAACACTTATGCAGAAACTTTGAGAGAAACATTCCTAGGAGTGATGATCCATAAAGTCCAAAACCTGGATTTTGAAATCTCAAGCCCCAGACTGGATCCCTGCTTTGCCACATCCTCATTTTGTGACTTTCACCAACTTCTTCTTTCAGTCCTTCAGGGTTCTCATCTTAAAACTGGTAGCCTCTGAGCTCATGGATGTTCTGGGTACACATGAAAATAATGGATGTGATGAAATGCTGCACCACCAAAAAACAAAAAATCACTACCACGGAATCGATGGCAACTCATAGAGACCCTACCTATAGAACAAGGTAAAGCTACCGTTGTGACTTTCCCAGACTGTAACTCTACAGGAGTAGAAAGCTCTGTCTTTCTCTGTAGAACTGCTGATGATTAAGAATGGATGAGCTTGCAGTGAGCAGCCCCAAGGCTAGGTATACATTAAGGGCACAATCCAATATGTCTCTTCCCTTTTGCTTATTATTATGATTCAGCCAATTTTTAGGCACACTATGCCCAGCTTCCACCCACGCATTTTTGTCTGTCTTTGGATGCTAACTCCTTCACCCCTGTGAAGAGCAAATCCTGGCCTGATCTTGTCTTTCATTTGGGTTCTGTTGCTTTTGCCTCAATGTCAAGGAAATCTCCCTTTCAAATTAAAGAGGGATTTCATATTTTTTTAAACTAAATACTTCTGCTTGCCTTAAAATGGTTGCATTTTGATATGATTTGCACAGACATCCAGAATGGAAGCTGCTCTATGGAGTTAGCATCATATGCCGTGCTAATGTGGCAATGAATCCATGTCAATATCTCAACCAGCTAATGAGTTAGAACATTTGCTGCCTGGGTTGGGATGCTCAGAAATGGGTCTGTGCAGGTGTTTATGAGAGACATCTGGTGAGATGGAGATTTACTCGAAGGCAACAAGATGAGCTTGTCTGATCTTCCTTTTTCACCCCTCTGCTTTCTCACATGAAGAGAACATTAGCATGTGACTACTAATGGGGTGGTGAAAATTGTAGATAGGGAGGGTTGGGGAGGGACTGAAAAATATTTAAATCAGTGCCTAAGTATTTTTGTGCTAAAAAAAAACAAAACTCTGGAGTGAAAATCTTACTTTTGTCTTTGGCTTCTCATCCAATAGCTAAGACTATTCAAATATTCTTTTTTTTTCTAATACTTTAACTTTGAAAAAAAAACAAACAAAAAACCAACTTTAACTCTCCCTATAGTCTACACCTGGTATTACACCTTTCTGGTAATACCTGGCACCCCTTCCTTCTTTTATGTTGTTGATATTGTTGCTGTCACTCGTTTCCACGCAGTCCGCACATGTTGCCCTCATGTACAACAGAAGCAAACATCATCCCGTCTGACACGGTCTTCATCAATATCATTGGTACGCTCAAATCCAATGCTGAAGCCAATGTGCAGTCTTTTGAATGTCTTTGAACCAAGGGAGCTCAACTTCTAGCACTGTATCACATAATATTCTTTCAAGTCCATGCAGTTTTCATAAGCTAATTTTCAGAAGCATACCACCAAGACTTTCTTCCTAGAAACTGTCTGAAAGCTCCACTAAACCTGTTCAACCCTGGATGACGCTGCCTACATTTGAAACACTGGTGGCACAGCATCATGCCAATACACAAGCAACCACAGTGCAACAAACACACAGGCAAGTGGTGGTCTCTTATTTTTTGCTGTAGATGTGTTAAACATTGCAAACATTCTCTGGAGTCGGCAACGTCTCATACATCATGTTTGTTGTTGGTGCCAGGTGCTGCTAGGCGGTGTTGTCAGGTTCCATTGAGTCAATTCTGACCCATAGATGTCTTGCTTAGTCTCTTATTTGACCATCTTATCTTTGCTCTGAGACCCTCACTCACTGCTGTATTTGGGCACATCATGGGGCACCAGACTGAGTGAGTGATTAATCAGGAACTACTCATTCACTTCTTTCAACAGCCCTACGTAGAAAAGAAAGCCAAGACAGAAACGGCCTAAGCTTCTACAACTACAATGTCTGTGGAATCCTAACAGTCCAATCTCACCACAGAATGCATGTTACTCTCTTATTACACCCAAAACAGAACAGAACTCTGTAGGACAGATTAGAACCTCCTCAGGGGATTTTGAAAGTTGTGAAGTCTTTATAGAAACAGACTACTCTATCTTTCGCCTGTGAGATGGCTGGTCAGTTAAACCAAGGGCTTAATGAAGGCACCACCAGGGCTCATTATACTGCTTTCTTGTATGCTTCGACTGGATTATCTTCAAGTGCAAGATGCAAAAGAGAATGCACTAACTCATCTTAGTGTGAGAGAGGCAGTAATAACAATACTATCATATTACTCTTATGACTAAATAATAGCTAATGCTTATTGAGAGCTACATGCTCTGGCCCCTTGGATCTTTTAACCCTTCTACACCTCACAACAATGTTTAGATAGGCTCTTAGTTTACAGATAAGGAAATGGAGGCACAAACAGATGGTGCAATTCCCATCAAGTTTTCAACAAGCCTGCAGAAGGATTGAGATTTAAAATATAACAGTCTTGCTCAAGGCACTACATTCTGAAACACCAGCCCCTAACTCGAAAGTCCCACTTCTTACTGCCCTAGATGTTATTGTATCTTTGTGTTAAGATCTCACCCTTGAAGCCTACTGAACTATCAGTGAAAATGTGTGTATATCTCTGTATGTTTTGTTCTATAAAAATATGCCTCTTTCTATTAATACCAGTGTTCTCATCCTGTAATTATTCAGCGGAAATGTTTGCAGGGACAACCACTTATCCCTATTAAATGCCAGCTTCAGGTGGGGAGGTGGGTGTGGGAGACCTGGTAGGGTAGGATCAAGGGGAACATAACAAAGAGGAAGTGCTGAAATCCTGGTGGGGACTGAGCATGATAGTGGGACAGGAGGAGAATCAAGGGAAATAGAGGAAAGAGCTGGGAGGCAAAGG
>NW_022111310.1:22855659-22860375 GCF_000313985.2 Echinops telfairi
GTTTTGAGAAACGATGTACAAATGCGCTTTACACAATTGATGTGTGTATGGATTGGGATAACAGTTGTATGAGCCCCTAATAAAATGTTAAAAAAATAAATAAATAAATAAATGCCAGCTTCAGATTTTCAGTCTATTGACTCAGCCTAACGAGACCTTTTCTGTTCTCTCACTGATTATTCCCGACCCTATTCCAAACATTATGCCATTTACCCAAGAGTGTAAGCAGAGTTTCTAGCCCTCGTCAAAATCATCGACAAAATACTTAAACTATGATAGAATGTATGCATTCAGAAGGGAATGGTCCTAGACGTTCCAGAAGGATCTTCAGTCTTTAAGCATTCAACAAACATTTATTAAGCAGTCATCATCATACTAAACCAGAAATCAGTTGCTGTTGAGTGGGGGAGTGTTCTTTGTGGCCCCATGTGTGTCACAATGCAGCCGTGCCCCACGGAGTTTTCAAGCACTGACTTCTCCTAGGCTGATCACCAAGATTTTCTTTGGAGGCAACTGGAGGTAGATTCAAACCACCAACCTTCTAGTCAGTTCACCACCAAGTGTGATAACCAGTCAGTAGAAATGTACCTGTCTTTCAGTAAGTAAAAGACAGTTGGAATTATTTCCAGCATTTCAAATTTCCCACCTACAAGTGGGGAAAAAAGCTATGAATTGGATGCCATGGTGATTTCACACACAGCTGCTAATCTAAAACTCAGAGATTCGAAACTCTAGCCACTCCATGCAAGAGAGACGTGACTGTCTCTTTATATAAACTTCCCATTCACGATGGTCCAGTGGATTCTGACTCATAGCCACTGGATAGGTCAAAGTAGAACTGCTTCCAAAAGCTTCCAATGCTATTAATCTCTACAGGAGCAGCGGTTTGAACTACTGACCTTGCAGTTAGTAGCATGATGCATAGTCCACTATGTCACCCCAGCTCCTGTAAAGATTTACAGCCTTGGAAACCCTAGGGGACACTTTTACTCCAAGGGTCATTGGAAATTGGAACAGACATGACAGCGGTAGGTCGGGTTGAAGAAGTAATGTGTTTGTTGAACTGACTAATGAGTTTGTCTACAGATATAAAATATCTGGAAAAAATTGACTTAGCACACACAAATAAAAGATTAAAACTCCCTTTGTGTATCAAACTGATATTTAGGCTTTGTCTCAGTAAAAGACCTATGGTTAAAAAGAATTACGGTACACAGTATTTCCAAAACATATTTCAATAATATGTATATTTTGTGTCACAATGTCTAATATCTTCAAATTTTTAGTACATAATTTGGGAAACACTAATCTAGTTTAACCTCCTCCAGTCCCAATGCTTGGAATTTCTGTCAAACATTTCATTCAGATTGTTATTCAATCTTTTCTTGAATCACTTGAACGAATGAGAAATATACCTCTATTTGTTTACAGAGCCTCCACAATGATGTACCACAGATTGACAGCTTAGACGAACAGAAATTTATCATCTCACAAATCTGGAGGCTGAAAGATCATAGAGTAAGCGGTGTTGATCCTGTGTACATTCTCTGAGATAATCCACTCCATGCCTATCTGAGCTTCTGTGCTGTGAGGGCCCAGTATGTCTTCGTGTTAACCTAATTGGTAGGATCTCCAAAGACTAGATTTGAAAACCTAGTCGAATTTACAGGTACAAGAATTAATACTTCAATGTAACTTTGGGGGATGAAATTTAATATATAATATTACCCAAAGATATTTTAAAAATATATGCCATACTTAAGACTAACTATCTGACTCTTATGAATTTATTTCGGTTGCCTTTATAAGTATATTAGTGCCCATAGCTATTGCGATGATAATTGTATTTGGGGACTCTCAGGGGAAGAACAGGATATTCCAAACGTGAGCCTAGGTTGGAGCAGTACAATTTGAGCCAGGTTTAGTCATATTTTATTTTTATAAGAAAGCCACTTGATGCTCTACAAGAACCATTTTCTAAACTTCATTAATAAATAAAAAAGAAAGAGCTTGCATATGAATAAATGATGAAATGCTTCCCTTGGTAATTTTTTTTAAGTTCCTGAAAATAGTTCCAATCTTCATCTACAAACATAATGCATTCAGAAAGAGCCACCCAGGCTGTCTTTATGTTGCATGTTTGCTGGTAGGAGTAAGGAGACAGAAGAGAACCCCCTAACTGGAGATATAAGCCATCTTTGTGCAGATCATTTATTCAGTGAAAATTATTCACAACCCTTTCCTTGATTGCTAGTGATTATGCGATATGGACCATGTGATGCTGTGGGTTGTCTGAGGTCCATAGGACAAAATGTGGAGCCCCCAAATGGACACAAATCAGATGGCCTTCTGGAGTAAAGCTCATCTCTTCAATACCCAGGATGTGCTTCTGACATTACTCATATGTTATATTACCTGGTCTATGTGCCTTTTCCTCTACTAGTCTGGAGTATTTATCAGGTCAAGGCTATTAAATGTATCTTTGTTTCCCTAGTGTTTGGCTTAATATGTACAGGTTCAATAATTATTTGTTAGTTGTATATTGTAATGAATCTCATATTCCAAGGTTTGTACTTTTAAGGCCCAATAGAATCAAACCAAATAAAATTTAATCATTGTCAATTTTTTAGAATGTTTCTACAAAATTATCTTCCATTGCATTGCAAGTTTAGTTGGTACATTGAAATCAGATATGATTGGCATGTTTACACCAAGAGATTGGCAAACATAAAGATCAACCTCCTTTCTATCCATCCACTGGAGGGATGATTGTTAGGTGTTTACGGCATACCACTGTCTGCTCTCCTCGGGTTCCTTTTCTTTCGTCTCATTTCCTAGGGCAAGCTGTTACAGGACCTTCCGGGTCTGGGGATCCTACAGTTTTAACTTTTTTAGTTTCTCTGGCTGATTCTACGACCAACCTTCAATTCTCCCTGAATTTACTTTCACTCTGTAGCATTTTGTTTCTCTCTGAGTCTTCTTTTTATCTCCAGGTTTGAACTTACTGAGGGGAGAAAAAAGCTCATTGGTTTTAGCAGTGTGTTTTACTCTGTGTGTGTACATAGTGATACCTTTGATATCAAACAATTCACAAATTTGTGTTTGAAAACCGAAAAAATTGAGAACAGAACATATGTTCCCCTGAAGAGTAATGGAAAACCAAATAATTAATTCTGAAGCCCCCAAATTACACTTATAAATTCACTATGGAGGCTTTTTAGCCTCCTCTCATATCACTGTCTCAGCTCCACTATCAAATTGTTTCTGATTTATCCAAGTTAACAGTAACTTCAGCATCTTCGATGGTTTCAGTTCTTTGCTTTGTGTTTAATGATTTCACACCTTTCACTACCTTAGCTGCTTTAATCATATTTCCCCCCAAAATTGTTGATAATGATGACTTAGCCTTGTTGTATGCAGCCGCTAAATCAAACAATTGATGACCTAATTCAAATTTCATAATGATTTATTTCCTAAACTTTATCATCGTTCTCATAGCTTTCCTCTGAACTTTACTGCTGGTATCACGAACGTTCTTTGGAGCCATGGTGATGATATTCTATCCAAATAAGTGCAATAGAAAGCACTTGAATGACAAATGTGCTCACACTAACACAAGCACTAGATGTTGTTTGAAGAGAGAGGGACACTTGGACAGAAGTGCCAGCCTTTGTGTCCCACGCGAGATGATAAATCACTTGCTCTAGGTCCATACACGTTTTCCCAAGTCGAATTTTTAGTTGGACTATCCAGCAAAGTCACAAACATCACAATTTTTTTTTTTAATTTGTTGTTCTAATGGTGGAAAGTTTGATCTTGGAGCCATTCAACAACCAACATATCACCGTGTATATAAACTTTGGTTGGAACCTTAGAAATATGAATCTCAGCTTAAGTGGTGGTGGGCAGAGGGAAAGGGAGCGCACATACTTACAAATTGTAGTTATTCTTCTCTTTCTACCTTTCAGCTGTGTGTCTTTGAAGGGTCATGTTAGCTTGATTGATTTTTCATTCTGTAATCTGTAAAGTGATATAGTAACACCCATCATACAAGTTTGCCTTGAAGATTATATGAGGTCATATATCTAAAATACCTAACAGAATGCCTCCTATAAATGCAGCTACTCTGCCATATATTGTTCCTAAAATTGCAACTTGACCTTTATTTGGTCAGCAATACATCTGCATTGAAACCTGAACTGAAGACAAAAGAGCTGGAATGGAGTCCAGGCTTTGCCATTTAAAGATGTTGTGATCTTGGCAGAACTTTCTGAATCTTGCATTTCGTGCTTGTGAAAGAAGGTAAAGATGCCTCAGTTAGCTCACAGTATAATTGAGAGAATCAAATGAGTTAATGAATAAGGAAGAATTCTGGAAATAAATATAGCAGCGTGGACCAAGAGGTTAAAAATGTGTATGTACCTTTAACAAACAATCTCTCTTGGGGAATTTAACTGGGAGAAATTATTGGAAAAAATTACTACAGGCAAATATAAAAAGCAGATCATTTCAGTGATGTTATTGATAAGAGAATGGAATATAAACTAAATGTACAATGAAAGGCAGTTTTTATTTATTTATTTATTTATTTATTTATTAAATCATTTAATTAGGGGCTGTATTAGTCTGGGTACTTTGGAGAAACAAATCCACGGCGACTCACGTATAAGAGAGAGTTTTATGTAAAGAAAAGGTGCATCACGAAAACATCCCAAC
>NW_022111310.1:22862237-22928192 GCF_000313985.2 Echinops telfairi
GCTGGTGTGCTTCTTCCATATGGGCTTTGTTGCTTCTGAGCTTGATGGTCACTTGATTACCTTCAAGCCTTTAAGATCCCAGATGCTATACTTTTTGATAGCCGGGCACCATCAACTTTCTTCACCACATTTGCTTTTTCACCCGCTTTGTCTTCAGCGGTTGTGTCAGGAAGGTGAGCATCATAGAATGGAAAGGCAGTTTTTAAATGGATTAAAATGTATCCATGTAGTAGAATAATAGCCATGAATGTAATTTTCAATCAAATTCATTACCATTGACTCAATTCTGACTCATAGTGATTTTGCAGAACAGAGTAGATCTGCCCTGTGGTTTCCACAACTCTTAACTCTTGACGGGAGTAGAAAACCATATCTTTCTCCTGTCCAACTGTGGGTCCTTTGAACTGCTGACTGTGTAGTGAGCAACTTAGTCAGAACCACAGGGCTCCCTCATTTACAATATGTAAAAAGAATATATACTACATTTTTCAAAAAGTTACTACTAACTGGGTGGTAGAAGTTTTTGTGAATTTTATTTTCATTCACCTGCATTTTCCAAATGCTTTATGATTAACATATGCCAGTTTGATAATAATGACAACACAAATAACTGTATTTGAAAAGCAATGCCTTCTTCAGAAGATTTCGCAGGGGGGTTAGAAGAGTACAAAAGGTGTGAAAATATAAAAATATGGTAGCAGTGCCCTGTGTAAACTGATTGGGTCATGAGCAAATGCTTAAAATATGTGCTTTTTGATTTCTTACAGCTTCAGTGTTGAGTATACTCACTGTATAATTTAGGGGAGAAGAAATAAAATATACCAATCAACCATGAGGGATCCGTATTCCCAAACTGCCATCATTATCTTTCAGTCAACCGATATTCACCACTAAGATGGAAATACTTTTTGGATCAATCTCTTTAACTGATAAACTAAAAGGAATCTCAAAAGGGGTACCAAAATTCAGAGTATCATAGTGGTAAGACCTGCCCCAACATCTTGAAATGTTGGCATGTTAGTCTGTCACACTCTAACTGTCTTTGAGATGATGAGGACCAGCATGACATTCTGAGCATCTTTGTTTGCTAAAGGGTGTGGATGGCAGTGGCAGCCCCAAATCCATCTGTAGTTCCCCACCATAGATTAGGCCTTTATTGAATGTTTTCTGTTCATTAATCAAGTTTATAGATAATCTTTCCCCTAGAGTGAATGCTTTGGAGAGTGTGGGCAGCCCAGGGAGAGGCAGTCTCTCTCAGGGGCTTGCCCAGGTATGTCCTTGATGGAGGTCACCATACTGGTGACAGTACAAGAGTGGAATAGTCATGAGTTCTGCCCTGTCAGTTTGGCCCTGACTTCCTTGGTTTAAAGGCCCTGAACCAATGTCACATGCCTTTCTATCAAACAATATATGTGCCCCAATCATGGCCTTATTTCTGTAGTCCTACCTGGTACTGTAATATATTGATCTGCCACTAATCATGCTTTTGTGACATTTACTTCACTGGCACCATACCTTATTTATCTCCAGCCTCAAGTGGGAACCCTCTGATGCCATCTCAAACTCATGTCCTTGGTCTTTCTCATCTGAACGACATGTCAGTGCCCTTGTGCTGTCTTTTTCTCTGTGTTCTCTTTAAATTATTTGAAATAAGGTCTCTTTTGTGTCCTAAAATAGATGGCTTTAATGATGGGATGGTTGGACTCTAAGTCAAATCAAATCTAATTTTCTAACAACAACAACAAAAAAATGCTGCTTTTCTTCTTTTGAGCACATCTTTCTGTAGAAAGTAAATGCAGTGATGAAGAAAATGTAGCTATGATGGTGGGGGAGAAGTGTGTGGGAGTGTTGCATTAAGACATTATCCCATTCATTTTTCTCTCATGAAATCAATCCAGAGGGACTCGACCCCACAACTCTTGTATCTACTGAGGACCCTGTCTTCCTATCAAGAATTGATCAATGTCATAGTTTATATGCCCTAGGGTTAGTTAGCAAACCATATTCTCAAGATGCATAAATGAACTGTCGCAGCAGGACCAGCAGGACCCCAAGAATTGTGCTGCAGGTACTGAGGTCCCAGGATCTACCCTGACTTCTGACTCATCAACCTTGATTGTTGAATATTCTGATTCTGCGTATTCCCCCATTTCCCTTTCAACAAATTACACCCAGAGTCAAGTTCTATTGCTTACCCCAAAATGCTGATTTTTGAAGTATGCATCTGTTTAAAAAAGAAATGATGGCTGGATAAAGAGTTTGAGATTCTTGTGTTTAATATTACTGATGCTTTGGATAATGGACATGAAAGTGTTAGGTTTCTCAGGTAAGAAATACCTCTGTTCTTGGCTTCACATGAGAAAGAATTCATGCTGAAGCCTGTTCTGTGATACAAGTGGGTTTTTATAAAGGATAGAAGTTCCAAGTTTTAGAGTCACTGAACACGGGGAACCTTTGGGACTGCACTACCCTACGTGGTAGCCTGAGAGCAGAAAGACCATGGCACTGCCCAGCAGAAGGGCAAGGAAGAAGAAGAAGAAGGAGAAGCAGTCTCCCAGTTGCAGTATTTGAGGCTTTTGGCTGGAAGGCATGGTGGAAGGTATTGGTTGACCTCATTGGCTGAATTAAGCCCACCTGGGCCTATTTTGGGCGGCCCAGGTGTACCGCCCACCTGGCTTGGGCTTGAATTGGCGCATGCCCAGTAGTCTTTATGGCTGGCTAAGGCTCACCTGGTTCTCCATAGCGACCTCCTGTAGGGGCCTCCAGATACGGAGAGGGACAACCCCCCTGTCTCTGCCTCTTCCTACCTTTCAAAAGTACTTATCTAAAATCTCATTTGGATGATCTATTTGTATCTTTGTACTGTCTTTAACTCTTTGAAGACTTAATAAATGTTCTTAAATGGGATCTCTTTTGTACTCTGAAGCACAGGGAGTTAGGTTATTAAATTGTTAGGCCTTAATCTTTCTTCCAGAGGTAGCATAGTTGGTTACTCTGTTGACTGCTAACTGTAAAGTCAGCAGTTCAAAACTGCCAACAAGTCTGCAGGAGAAAGATGAGACCTTTGTGCTCCTGTAAAGACTGACAGTCTCAGAACCCCACGGGACCCTTCTACTATGTCCTACGGGGTCAGCATCAACTTGATAGCAGTGAGCTTTTATCTCTTCTGGCTTCTGGGATTCTGACTCCTTCTCACCCCTCTCGGCCTCCTGATCAACCTCTATTAATAAAGAGAGGTCCTCCCACTTTGCACTAGGTCTAAGAGTATGTGCAATAAACGCATCAGAAGCCTTTGAATTCACCCATCACCCAGATCCATTATTCTGTCCAAGTCTATTTCTCAACCAAGTGCCTCCAGACAACATCTTGGATCACAAAGGCTTCTGACGTATTTATTGCACATACTCTTATACCTAGTGCAAAGTGGGAGGACCATGGTGTTACTTGGAGAAGGGTCTTGGGATCAAATGCTGCTGAAGATGGAAGATTTAGATTTAGACCACAGAAAGCTGGGTCACAGAGTACTAATGAAGGAGAGGGTGGGTTATAGAAAAGAGGATATTATTCTCAGGATTTCAATTCTATTTGCAAAATTATTATGTTCTGTGGGGTGGGTATGTATGTATGAGAGGGAACAGATCGTTTTATTTTTAATAATTTTATTGGGGGCTCATACAACGCATCACAATCCATACATACATCCATTGTATGTCAAGCACATTTGTATATTTGTTGCCCTCATTATTCTCAAAACATTTGCTTTCTACTTAAGCCCTTGCTATCAGCTCCTCACTTTTCCCCTCCCTCCCAGCTCCTCCCTTCCTCATGAACCTTGATAATTTATAAAGTATTATTATTATCTTGTCATATCTTACACTGTCCGATATCTCCCTTCACCCACTTTTCCGTTGCCCATCCCCCAGGGAGGAGGTTATAGGTCGATCTTTATAATTGGTTCCCCCTTTCTACCTTGCCTTCCCTCCACCCTTTGGTATCGCCACTCTCACCACTGGTCCTGAAGGGATCATCTGTCCTGGATTCCCTGTGCTTCCAGTTCCTATCTGTACCAGTGTAGATCCTCTGGTCTAGCCAGATTTGTAAGGTAGAATTGAGATCATGATAGTGGGGAGAGGAAGCATTAAAGAACTAGAGGAAAGTTGTATATTTCATTGTTGCTACCCTGCACCCTGACTGGCTCCTCTCCTCCCCTAACCCTTCTGTAAGGAGGTGTCCAGTTGCCTACAGATGGGCTTTGGGTCCCCAAACTGCACCCCACCCTCATTCACAATGATATGATTTTTTTGGAATAGATCTTAAAGAAGCCATGCAGGGCTAAATAATGCTTTTAAAACCATGAAAGAAATTGTAGTTATAACATGGTTATAATGCTTCTACCTCCTGAACAGATGTTATTTTTTTGCCTAACCTGTCGTCTATTACCACTTCTGATTTTTGACTAGGCCATGACATCCTCAATTACCTCAGTATGCACTGAAATATACCAAAGATTCCTGAAACAGAATTAAATGCCATACCTGCTAATTATAAAAATAAATGCGGGTAAGAGATAGTTTATGTCATGGAATTAAATGGATGGCTCTTAAATACTGCTTGTTCATAGAGGCTTGGAATTGCTGATTTGGGAGGGAACTGCAGGATAAGGCAAATATATCAAAAGATACAGACAGACAAAGCTGTGCTTGTGATGGGGAGAGATTGAGAGCTGGTGACAAAAGCTGTAGAGTTGAGAACACCTAGCCACTTATTATAGTTAAGATAGCTTGCCTTTCCTTGTGCTCTTTATTTTAATGTAGATGTCTGAGGCGGAATGGGTGATTGAGAGAAATGGAGAAAGGTTATGTGTCTTCACAGGGCAAGATGGCAATTGAATGACTACCAAACCCATCCCTTGTGATGTTAATATATGCACTCATTGTTCCACCCTCTTTCCTAGTAACAGTAAACAACATTTGTCACCTGCAATAGACTACTTTTCACTTCCAAACTGATGGGGAGCCCACATTTGTTTTGCAAGTATCAAAACTCCGTCTGCAAAAGCAGTGGGCCCAGCAAAGATGTATGTTGCTGGGAAAAGAGAGAACAGTGCAAGGTCCACATGTGCAATTTGGTGGATCGCTCATAAGTCTGGCCTCCATGACAGGAGATGGCCTAATGCCTCATTAATTCCCGCAGAGATGACGATGATGTATAACCTCCTTTCGATCTGAAACGAAGTAATGCATTAAAAAAAAAAAACTAATTTGCACATGTTTAATGCGTTCATTAAGCTATTAGTCTTTCAACAAGAGATTTAATAGCAAATTAACATTTTTGGAAATAAAAAAAATTGCTTTATCACCCCTACCTCCTAAAGCCCCCTGATAATACAATTATTTGTGTTTGGAGCACAATGGGCTACAAGAGAAGACACTTGGCACTAAAACGGGGGTGGGAAGAGCCTGTTGGGTTGTTGTTGTTTATTAGATTATTAGTCACCCTGAGGCATTACCATCCCGGAATAGCAAATAGTCTGGAGAAAAACAGGCCTCTTCAAAGTGGATATAAGGTGGTCAAAGATATTAAAGACACCAAAGGGGCTATTTTTTCCCCAATTAAAACCAGATGAACTGAATAAATGGGTTATTTTAACCATAAGCTTTTGTTAAATAAAGGAAATTAACTTTGTTTCATCAATATTTAAAAAAAATCAGTATTTACTAAGCAATCATTTTGTCTATTGTCTGTCAGCTAGTAAGCTAAATCAGTGGCTCTCAACCTTCCTAATGCAGTGACCCTTTAATACAGTTCCTCATATTGTGGTGACCCCAACCATAAAATTATTTTTGTTGCTACATCATAACTGTCATTTTGCTACTGTTATGAATTCCAATGTAAATATCTGATATGCAGGATGTATTAGGTTACCACTGTGAAAGGGCCGTTCAACCCTCACAGGAATCGTGACTCACAGGTTGAGAACCGCTGGGCTAAATGCTGTAAGAGACTTAATATAATAAAACATCTAAACATGTATTCTTTCTCTCAATGTGGCTTTGTTGGATGTCTTGCAAGATATTCCAGATTGAGCAAGATGAATAAATCACTACCTCATTTCTTAAAGAATTTACAGATGAGTGGGAGATAAGCATATGAGCAAAATATTTGTATCTAATTTACTAAAGTTTGATATATGGTAATAAACAACTAGGTTAGGTAATGGGCCACCAGCCACAGGGTCAACACTTCAAACTGAATTAGAGTTTAAACTCTGAGCACTGCAGTTTATGGAAGAGACTCTGAAACTTGCTCTTGAATGTAGATTAGATATAGTTAATGGGAAAAATAATGAAGTGAAAGAACTGAACAGACAATTTGAAAGAGCAACTGAAGAAGATGAAGTAAAGTTTAAGAATGAAATGTGAAAAGATCCAGAATTAGGTATTAGAAATCCCAAAAGGAGGCTATGTTCAACATATCTCAAGGTGAAATAATTGACGTAAAAGTTTAAGGCTTAGATTGAAATACTGAAAAATTATACCAGAAAAGTATGGAATGGCACAGGAAAGGTTGAAAAAGTAGAAGGATTACAGTGTCACTGTACCAAAAAGACCTGGGTGACATTCAACCATTTCAAAAGGTAGCATATGATCAAGAACCGAAGGAAGAAGTCCCAGTTACAGTGAAGACATTAACAAAAAACCAAGGCTCCCAGAAATTATGGAATAACAATTAAATTGTTTCAATCAGTTAGAGAAGCTCTAGAAGCACTTAGTCTATGCCAAGACATTTGGGAGACAGATACCTGGCCAACTGACTAGAAGAGATCCACATTTGTGTCCTTTACGAAGAAAGGTGGCCTAACAGGATGTAAAAGTCATTGAACAATAATATCATTAATGTCACATGCAAGCAAAATTTTGAAGATCCTCCAACAATGGGTACAGAAATTCAAACGGGCCTAAGAGAGATAGAAGCAAGGACATCATCGTTGATGTCAGTTGGATCTTGGCTAAAAGCATAGAATACCAGAAAGATATGTGCTGGTGTTTTATTGACTATGCAATCACACTTGACTGTGTGGATCATAATAAATTATGGATGCAAAACAGCATGGAATTGGAATGTATCTGATCATTGCTGGCTTGCCTATTGTCATGAGCAGAAGTTAGAAATACCTCCATCTCCCATCTTTCTTTTACTTATTCCGACACCAACTGTTCCTCCCACACCACTCTACTTCTAGACTCAGTTTGCTAATTTGTGAAAATAGCCACACAGAACCCACAAAAACCACACACCCTTCAGGGAGATTACTAGGGGAGTCAATGCAGAGAACAATGTACAGTCATCGGGCCACAGTAAGCAGTCAAGGCTTTGTCCAGTCTTAAGCTTCTCAACCAGACATTACCTTGGCCTCTGCCTCCATAGATCTGGAAGGATCCCTGTCTGCTTCACAGTCCCACTGCTTGGGCACTGCTCCATTCTGTCTCATGAGTTCCTTGCCTCAGCATCTAGTCTTGGGCTGGCTCCTTTACTCTGCCCCATAGACTCTGTGCCACAGTCACTGGTACCTCTAGCCTAGGCCCCCGTCACTTCAGGCAGAGATTCTGAATGTACTCTTCTTCCAGTGGTCCTAGAATTCCCTCTCTGCTCCTGCTCCAAAGATGGTGCATCCTTTCATCCAAGAGAGTGGGAACTAAAACTAACAGATCCCCTCTATTAGTGTCACATGCACCCTATTTGCATAGACCCATCCAATCATTTCGTGAGAGTTACAGAGACATGGATGGAAGAGCCACATTATGAATTTTCACTCTACCACAGTGAATAACATTGAGAAGAGTGGGAATTCCAGAACACTAGAATTTGCTCATACAGAAGCTCTGCATGAACAAAGAGGCAATCGTTATAACAGAAGAAGGGAATATGGTGCTATTTAAAATCAGGAAAGATGTGTCTCAAGGTTGTATCCTTTCAATATAGTATTTTATCAATATGCATAAGTAAGTGTGGGGGTGGAGTATAGCCTGTCACTCAGGTCACACCCTGATGATGCCTCCTGTGGGAGTGGCCTTCTCATAAGGAGAATCCTGGCAACTTCCTCTCTCTCTGCCTTCACCTTCCTACTGTTGAGTCACCTGGACGGCTGCCGGAGCCATGTTGAGACTGTGAGCCCTGTGATGCAGCCACCACCATTGGATCTACAAGACTTTGCACCCACCGGCCTGTTTTCTTCATGCATTCTGCTTCATTGCATGTGGCTGCGTGAGTCTGAAGAGGGATTAATAGACTAGTATCAAACTTTAGAACTAGTATCGGACTTACGGACTTGATTTGTACTGGGCTGGAATGTTTTCTTGATATCCAATTACAATAAAGCTCTTTCCTACATATATATGAGGGTCTCTGGATTTGTTTCTCTAACTCTGGCCTAAGACACTGATCAATTAGTTTGTGAGGTGGGACCATCTGCAGAAAAAAATGGCATGAGGATTAGCAGAAAGCTTAGTAACAACCTGTGATACACAAATAATACAACCTTGCTTGCTGAAAGCCAGGAGGACTTAAAGCACTTGCTGATGAAGATCAGAAACTGGAGACTTTGATATGGGTTACACCGCAATGTTGTACAAAGGAACCAAGCTCCTCATAACTAGCCAAAAAGACAATATCGTAATAAATTGGAAAAAAATTGAGGTTTCCATGAGTTCATTTTGCCTGCAGTCACAATCCTGTGCTCATGGTAGCAGCGGTCAAGAAGTCAAATGCTGCATTGCGTTAGGCAGACCCAATATATAAGACCCTTTCAAACTGGACAGCAAGTATGTCACTTTGAGGACTAAGGTGCACCTGACCCAAACAAGGATATTTTCAGTCACTACCTATGCATGTGAAAACTGAGCCACAGAATACTTGATGCCTTTGAATTGTGATTTTTTTTTTAAGTACCATGTACCTGCTGTCCACAAGGAGGACTCAAGCTGTAGTATTTCAAATAGCTTCATAAGTATGTGAAAGGTGAACTTCAACTTATAAAAGACCAAAAAGGAATCAATGCGCTTGAATTGTGGTGCTGGTGAAGAATACTGTAAGTACCTTGGACTACCTACCAAAAGGAGAAATAAATCTATCTTGGAGGAATTCTGGACAGAGTGCTCCTTAGAGTCAAGGATGGCAAGACCTCATCTTAAATACTTTGAAGACATTGTCAAGAGAGACCAGTCCCGGGAGAAGGGCATCCTACTTGGTAGAGGGGCAACAAAAGAGAGGAAGGCCCTAAATGAGATGGATTCAGACAGTGGCAGCAACACTTGTGAGGATGTCACAGGGCCAGCCAGTGTTTTGTCCCCTATGTGCATAGCTCTCTATGAGTCAGAAATGACTCCATGATACCAAACAACAACAACATTTACTGTCAGAAAAGCAAACAGATCTAGCTTGGAAAACTATAGCCAGAATGCTCCTTAGAAGTGAGTATGATAGTGGGGGGGTGGGGGTGGGGGGGAAGCATTCCAGAACTAGAGGAAAGTTATATGTTTCATCGTTGCCACACTGCACCCTGACTGGCTTGTCTCCTCCCCGCGGCCCTTCTGCAAGGGGATGTCCAATTGCCCACAGAGGGGCCCTGGGTCCCCATTCTGCACTCCCCCTCATTCACAATGCTATGATTGGTTTTGGTCTTTGATGCCTGATACGAGTAGTACAAGCCCCCAATCAATGATTTAATTATTTAAAAAACAATAACATAAAAAAGGGAGGTGAGTATAGTGGGGCTTCGTCTAGGACTTCAGTCTGTTCCCAGGAAAAAGCAGTTTCTGGTAAAGCAGAAGGTCAGTGACAAAGAGGGAGATCCCTCGGGCAGATGGACCAACACCGTGGCAGCAGCCCTGGGCTGCAATGTGACAATTACTGGACTGCAGCAGGACCGATGCGGGTGTCCTTCTAGTGCACGTGTGTTCTTTCTGAGTCAGAACTGACTAGCTGGCAGCTAGTAGCAGCAGGTCTGTGGTGACTATGGTTTACAGTGGGAGCGCTACGTCTATTTTTTCAGTCTCTAAAAAGATGCTACCCCATTCAAGTATTTCAAACCACAATTCAGTAACGTGCAAAACGTTGCCCCAAGGTGGAATGTATTTGAAAGTAGATTGCTCACACTTCCTAGAGAGCCCAGGGAAGACATGCTAGCCATGAGAGCGTTGCCTGGGTATACCCTTGAGGTATGTAATGTGGGCCTGGTGGGCTCTGCATTGAGCTGCTAACCCAAGTCAGCCATTCAAACGCAGCACCACGGAAACTCCAGGTGTTACACAGTAGAACTATTCCATGAGATTTTCCTGGGAATAATCTTCACTAAAGCCGATTTCTAGGCCTGTCTTCGGCAGTGCCATAAGATGGGTTCCAAGTCTCAACTTTCAGGTTAGTCACCAACCACTAACTACATAGACTCCAGTGGGCCCGATTCCTTACTTGCCACAATGGCTTCAAAATGAACCTGATACAATTTCCATGTGACCTTAATGAACTGTATTTAAAATTAAAATCCAGAATTAAAATTGCTATATGAGCCAATCTATGAATAGCACTATGTGTTCTCCTTTGGTTGCTGCATACATGCTGCTTAAGTTTGAAGAAGATCCTTAAATTATTTCTGCAAAAAGACTCGGTGCTGATTGACAAGTGCAGAACGTTAGTTATTAATATTATTCCACGTCTGATGGATTTCTCTCACCATGATATACTTTTCAAGTTCCTGGGGTGAACTTTGATTTGTCACCTTGGGAACCAAAGAAAGGAAAAATAAATCTTGAAAACACTCAAAATCTATCGTTTTTGAAATAGAGTAAAGAAGCAAATGAGTAAATAACATCTACATCAATATTCGATGTCTACACGAACACCGAACTTTCAAGAACATCTGTCTTCCTGCCACTAATGATTTTGTTCCAGATGTAATCCAAATATGTTTGCAAATGGGGAGCAGAGGGGTTAGCACAATGTACTTTGCAAGCAGTTGGTGGTGATCATAGCTATATTTTGTTTCTTTTTAAAAATATATACATTTCAAAAATGATATGGCACCATGCACTGATGTGCTTGAAATGGTAGTAAAATAAATCTAAAATTGCCTTTGGCTTTGCTCTGCTGTTCATCTTCTTAAAAAGAGAGACAATGTGGTGTAATGGTAAGAATGTGGAATTTGGAGTCTGGCTGATCAATATCGTCTTTTCATGTTGTGATATGAACAAACTCCCTGTAATGGCCACTGATTGCCTATATGACCTTGAAAAATTCTTCTTCTTAATCATATTCATATATTATTTATAATGGCATGTGTTCTACTAAGTGCTTTACATAGATTAATTTTAGTGTAATCTTCAAATCTGCCCTATGATCTGGGTTCTATTAATATTCTAATATTAGATATGAGAAAACCTAGGCTTAGTGAGGTAGGTGATTTGCATAAAGACCCAGGGCTAGAGAGTGAAAAGTCAGGTTGTCCAAAGCACATTTAGAACTTGAACTTTAGTCAGCCAAATTCTACTCTCTTTTGTTCGGTTCTATATTCAGACACTGTAGAATATTCCGGACATTGAGTTGATGCTGACTCATAGTGACCCTATAGGACAGGGCAGAACTGCCCCTGTGAGTTTCTGAGGCTGTAACTGTTTTTTGACAGGAGTAGAAACCCTTGTCTTTCTGCAGGGCTATTCCTGCAGAATATCACATCTAGTAAACGATAACAGTATCAGAAAGTGGAATACAAAGAACATTTCCAAGAGCTCACTGGAGTTCCTGGATAGGGCAAATGGTTAATGCGCTCGGCTAAGACATTGGTGGCTTAATCTGGATAGATTTTCTCAAAGCACATGGAGTAATCATGGGAGCTTTTAATGAAGCTTGTTTGTTTGTTTGTTTTAATGGAAAACTCATTGTTGAGACAAAGGGCAGGAGAGTTGTGCTGAGATTTTGGTTTTGCTCTTTAGGACAATGAACTTGCTCATCTTCCAAGGAAGCAATGTATATCCTATTAGAACTTCTTTGAGAAACCTAACCTCATCCACCTTATAGCCCTGAACTTGCCAATTCAGATTTCAGTTTATTCCTAAAATTCAAGGACCATTTCAAAGAAGATGATTTGACCCCCTAAAGAATCTCAAGTTGCATCTTGACACAGTGTAAATGGAATCATGTGATGGTTTTTCGTGGAAGGAAGGGCTGAAGAGATGAAAATATCACCTTTGGGAGCAGAGAAACCTAAGTGGAGACTATGTAGAAAACAGTAGCTTTACGCTTTGATTTTTCTGTCTAGTGAAGAGTAATATCATTTCGTAGCATTACTTATTGACTTCTCGTAGGTTACAATTTTGTGAAAATAGCCATCATTCTCATTCTCATTTGAGAGATGAGGACACTATGCCTGAACAGTGGCTCAACAGCTTTACCAAATTTACTCAGTTAGAAAAGAGTCCAAGAGACCTGCCTTGTTCCGTCAGTAGTGTTTGATCTAAGATGTGAAAGACCTTGTTGACATGTTCTTATACACTGGATATTTTGTGACTATAAACTCATGTTCTCCCCTAGAGTACACATGTTTGCATTTATTACAACTATTTAGAAATAAATATGTCCATTGGAGTCTTAGATAGCGATAGTAGGTAGAGAGCCGAGCCACTGGGATATTCAAATGATTCCTAAAACCATTTGTAGCCTGCAACATGGAAAGGATGGGAAGAGAGACTTGACACATTGAAATGCAAATGTATCTTTCTGGCAGCAAACTGTCACTGGGTCCTGGAAGGCATGAGTCTGGGTGAGCTGAGACGTAATGAAGCCCTGTGTCTCATGTCATTGACTCTGGCATTTCAAGCACCACATTCATAATAGAAGACGCAAACTGCTGGATCCCTCTCTACTTCACTAAATTGAAATCGTTCTGCAAGGGAATGTGGCAACAGGGATGAAAGAAATATAGCATTGCCTTTTCCACTGTACGAAGAGGAGGTGTTGATAATGTTTATTCAAAAAAGCAATGTCTGGAAATGGTGCTGGGACATGGTGATATTATATCTAGCCATGCTTCAGCAAAGACAGCCAACGCCTTCTAGGGAGGAGAAAAAGTGTTATTATTTTATGATTTTCCTTTTAATGGAGGCAATGAGTAAATTCTGGGTCAGGAGATTCTTATTATCCCCTCCCGGTACCCTTCTGTGGCATTTTAGACTTTCGGTAGCCAAGCCAAGGGAAAAGACAAGTGCAAATGAACATGATATCATGACACAAAATCCAGGTGTACCAGCTTCAGGCAGTGCTGAACATAGAAACACAACAACCTAATACAAGTTTATTATATCCTTCAAAATTCTTCATCTCTGCTTCCCCAGTTTGGACCTTATTTTCTTAGCATTTGCATTGTCCATTGTTCCCCATTCCCAGGATCTAGTTTCTTCTAAGGAGCTCCCGTGGTGTAGGTCAGACTGCTACCCACAAGGTAAACACTTTGAACTCACCAGCTGCCCCATGGCAGAAAGAGGAGGCTGTCCACCCACCTAAAAATGATAGCATTGGAAACGCTAGAAAGTCGCTTTAAATTCTGTCGCTATGCATAGGGAATGACTTGATGGCAGTGGGCTGGTTTAGGTTGGATGGTTCCGGTATCCAGTCCTCTTTCTTGGTGTGTATCTAATTAGAAAGAATGCGGTTACTCTGCTCGGAGCCATGGGCAGTTTCAGTTCATACCCCCACATGCAGGAAAGACGTCCCTGTTCCCCAAGTAAAATCTGGAATTGTACAACATGAGTGTGAGCAGGTATTCGGTACTAAAACCAAATGATACTCAATCACCTATTGGCCCTCAATGACATCGTGATGAATTCATTTCGTATAAGTTCTATAACTGAAAGTGTCTGCATTTCATCTAGCTCAGAGGTTGGTAGCATCTGGTCTACAGACTGCATTCATGCATAGATGTGTTTTCTAAGGCCTGTGCAGTTGGTTTCGTTGTTATTCTTTGAGTGAGTATATAACACCTGGAAACTTTATTGCCCAAATTCAAATGTTTCCGCCTCTGAGAAACAAAAAAGGGTAATTACTGGATAATTATCAGCTGGAGCCTAGCAGTTGCTTCAGCCTTTGGTTGTTGACACAAGCTCGCTACAGGCTCAATTCTTCTGTATTGTCTCCACAGCACTGAAGCCCATTCTGATTCATCAAAATATTGTATATTTGCCCTGATGGCATTCTTGTGATGGAAATCTATTCCTCTATCAAACATAAATCAAGTATAGATGGAGTACTTCTTATGTATCACAAAAATGGAAATATATAAATCTTTGGGGCGAATAAAATATAATTCTAAAATGTTTTAAAAGGAAACAATTCATGTGAATTATGTATTTGAATTTTAAACAATAGGTGTTTGCATTTAAAACACAAGATACATTTAGTCCATCATTGTTCTAAAGATGGTGAAACTGAGAATAACGATCACAGAGTTTTGTCATACGTACTGGCACAGAGGTATTAGTATCCACGTCTTCTGCTTCCCACCCATATGCATACAGACAATAAACACATTGCAGAAAGCTGAGAAAAGTAAGGAAAAATATATATTTATCAATTTTATGTATACCACCACACTAAAAAGGGAGATTTTCCCCTTTATTTTCAGTTGGTCTTATTAGTATGCATTCTAGTTTTTTATATTGTAATTATTATATACATGGAACACTCTGCTCTGCCTTGCTAAAATATTTCATATGCATTCTTTCTCTATGCCACAGTGGTTATTTTTGTTAAATGTATGCATACTTGCCCAAGAGCAAATGTGCTCTAATTTTTGTAACGGTTCTTCCTTTTTTTATTTTTATTTTTAATTCTCTAGACTTTTCTGTCCTTCTAATCTGTCATCCTCTTCGGCTTGTCTTGCAATCAAATACAGAACAGGCAATGCATCCCTAGAAACCCTTCAAATATTCAGAAAAACAGATTAGAGGGAGATTTCATACTAGACATTAGACTCTTCAGATACCGATTTTTTAAAATGAAGGAAAAATCGAAGAAAGCATTTCATATTGGTAGCAGGTGGATAGATAAAGAAATAATGATTGTTGTTAAGAATATTTCCATTGAACATAGATGAATCCAAACATAGTTAACTAATTCCTGTGATTCTTATAGTGAGAGGTAGAGAGATGAAATGGAGAGCCAGCACAACTTGGTCCAGGAAGCAAATGATTTGATCACCAGGATCGTTTTTTCACTTGTTCTTTATTTCGACATGTATTGGCCATTTTATATTTTTAAGTCATTGCCACAAAGGACTCACAAGAAAGCTAATATTAGTCCCTGTTTATATTCATCAGACATCCTGATCACTGAAGGAAGAGGTAATGTTTCTGAAGCAATAAGAGGAACAAGAGTAGGCTTGGTTCATGTACATCCATTCCCGAAGAAATCATGGTCGTCAGAAAAGTGGAGCATTTTTATATCCATGGAGTTAGCTAACTCAGATTTGTTTATAGGATTTTTCTTGTGAGCTGAAGGCATTTGTTTCATTATTAAAGAATAGGAAAAGAAAGAAGTATCCGACGTGTGAAAATAATAGCTATAATTGCTACCAAAATAGCACAAGACTCTAGAGACAAGAATGAGTTAGCTTTTGAGGGGTAAAGAAAAAGCAAAGAATTGGCACTGAATGGGTCATTCAACAAATATTTATTGGTTCTCTAATATGTTCTAAACACCTTTGTATACACTGAAAAACTATACACAAATGAGTTAAGTCTAACCTGACTCAGAGTGAGTTGTCTGCTTTTAGAGACAACAAGATGGGGAAACGCAAGGTGCTGGGGATTACATGCAAAATGGAGTGGTGTCAGTTCCCAGTACTCTTAGAAGCAGTGATGGAGGATCTTAATAGGGGCAAAGGGGAACTCAGGGAAGCTTTCTGATGCATACGCTTTTTGGAAACTAACTAAATACCCAAGGGCAGTGGTGTGATGAAGGTGGGAAGAAGCCCTCCAGCTGGAGTAGATATATAGTGTGGTCAGTTGACAACAGACTCAGCACAGTGTTATTCCCACTGGGATAGGATAACCTGCACCACTTAGTTTGGCTGCAACTAATCACTGTGCCCACAGCAGCGATTGACAACCAGAGAGGTGTGATGATCTACCTCCCTTGTCCTGCACCATCTTCCACTGACCAGAAGCATCCTTCACCCCCACCCACCCAACAATAGCCCAACCCCCTCCCAATTGCCCCTCTCAGGGCTCCAAACCATGAGGCATTCTTCAGTGAAGGGAGCACTGTGTATTCACCACCATAGACGTCTGCAGTGTGTGCCCTCCTAGATTGTGCACTGCAAGACTGCAACCCCAGTGGTTGGCAGCATTTGCTCCTGTAGAGTGAGAACAAAAACTCATTCCACCTCTGCAGTTGGCAGTGCATAACCCACAGAGCACAAAGCAGGTGCCATCCATACCACTTACGCTATTAGTAGTGTTCAAGGTCCCATCTCTGTGCTCAACAGTTTGCATCCCTGAGGATTAGTGACCACACCCCCATCTCATCTGAGGTTGGCAGTGCCTACCCTGCCACCTCTGTGGGGGATGGTGCAATATCCTGTGTGGTGAGAGGCACATTCACCACCGGCATATGTGGCTGCAGACATATCCCCTCCCTCTGTGATGAGCACTGTGTGCTCCCATGATCAACACTGTAGACCACTTCCCCATGGCAACCGTTTGGTGCACAGTGCTTCTGCTGGTGCTATGTCACATTCTTTCCCTTTGTTTCTTAGTTCTTCTGTCTTCTTGATTTTACCCTTTCTCACCCCTTTTTTCTCTGAATCTAGAGTTCGTAACCCTATTCAGTGAGTTCCACTACATCTGCCTCCCAACCTCCCAACAAGTGTCACCGTCTACTCCATGGCCATTGGATGTGGGACAGAAGGTAGCAAACACCTGCCCAGCCTGTCCTCATCTATTCTACATGAGCAGTGATCAGAAACTCAGAATCCCTTCCCCTCAAAACCAAGTCCACCTTGTGGCAGGTGAGGAGGGCTCCAGTGCTGCCAAACCAGCAACCACAGTAGCACATCAAGATATACCCCCCCCCTAAAAAAATTAGAATAAAGCAAACCAACATAAACCAAAATAAAAACACACCCAGTGAGAAAATTGCCAGTCATGGTGACTCTGTAGGACAGAGTAGAACTGCTCCATAGGGTCCCCGAACCTGTGGAGTTTTAAACTGCTGACCTTGAAGTTAGTAGCCCAATTCTTAACCCACTGCACTAGCAAATATGTTTAATAGTACAATAATTACTCAGAAACTACAGAAAACTTAAAATCACATGGGGGAAAAAATAAGACAAGATGGCTCAAACACGGAAAGAAAACATAGAAACATGAAATCTCCCAAAGGAAGAAAACATATAGGCATTACCTAACAAAGAATTTAAAACAAGTATATTTAGAACCCTTCAATAGATTAAGAATGAGATCAAGGAAGCACAGAGAAAGTTATAGATAGTTCAAGAAAACAATCCATGAACAAATTTACAAATTAAATGGAAAACGACAATCCATACAAATAAAAATCCAAAAGATTAATACTGAAGACTCAGGAATAGATAATGCATAAGGAGGGCAAAGTAGGAGACTTAAATCAATGAAACACAAAATCAGAGATATTGAAGAAAAATCTCTTAATATGAATCTGTTATAGGGGGAAAAGAAGGAAAGAAAACCTAAGAATTATGTGGGATACCATTAAGAGGAATCACTTGTATGTGATAATAATTCCAGAACAGGAAGAAACAAATGGAAAAAAAAATAGCAACTGGAAGAATGGTAAACGTTTGTTGGGAGAAAATGTCCGTAATACCTTTAAAGACAAAGAGATAGGCATTCAAGAAGGTCAAATAACCCAAATACAGGACCCCAAGTGAAAAAAAATATATAGTGAAAATTTTCTAAACAAAAAACAAAGGAAAAAAATCCTGACAACAGCTCTAGCAAAATGAAAACTTACCTACAAAGGAGGAGCAATAAGGATAAGCTCTGTTTTTGTTTGTTTATTTGTTTCAGAAACAATGAAGGCAAGAAGGCAATGAGATAGCATATATAAAGCCTTTAAAGAAAAAATATAAACAAATAATTATATATCCAGCCTTTTCCTAATATACAATGATAAAATCAAGACATTCCCACATAAAAAATACTTTTAGAAATTTGTAAAAATCAGACCAACCTTGTGAGAAATGAAAAAAGAGGTACCAAATATAGAGAATAAATAGCAACAGATGACACCTGAGGTTAAGACACATAGGAGCGTCTGTTGGAGATCAACACAGATAAAGAAGTATCAAAAAGAAAATAAACCTACAGAACTGAAAATGGGGAGCCAGACATGTCAATTGATACACAATCCCAACTACAATGCCAAAAGAGGGAGTGAATGATGTAGTTACAGAACTTCTAAGTGGAGAAGTCAAAACTATATCAAGATAGAATGAACAGTTTTAGACTTGGGATGAAAGTGCTAAAGTATAGAGTAACTTTAAAGACCATTGATAGCCTACTCATCAAATTAAAAAAAATAACATCATTAAGAGTCAATGAATATGAAAATCCACCACTTGTCTGTCAGTTCGTCATACTATGGTGGTTTAGTAGCGGTGGTGTAGCTGTGATACTGGAAGGTACGTAACTGGTATTTCCTATACCAGCAGGTATTTGACTTGAAGCATGTGCTGTTGAAGTTTAAGGATTTCAACTTTAAGCACGATTACAACATAATGTAAAGAAAACCAAAATCCTCATAATTGGATCACTAGGTAACACTTGATATGCAGAGACAGAATTGAAGTTGTCAAGGATTTCCTCTTGCCTAGATCCAAAATCAATGCGCATGGAAACAGTCGTCAAGGATGCACTACATTGAGTAAAGAGGTTCTAAGACCTCTTTAAAATGTTGAAAAGCGAGGATGTTACTTTAAGGACTAAGGTGCACCTGTCCCAACCCCTGGTGTTTTCCATTGTCTCATATGTATGTGGAAGTTGGAAAATGAATAACTAAGACCAAAGAAGAATCAATGCATTTGAATTATGGTACTAGCAACAATTATTGAAAGTACCATGAACTGTCTAATAACCATAGCAGTCTAGCTTGGAAGAAGTACAGCCAGAATGTTCCTTAAAACAGGATGTTGATAATTCTTATGTATTTTGGCTAGGTTATCAGAAGAGTACAATCCCTGGAGGAAGACATCATGTTTGGTAAAGTAGACCCGACTCCCAAATCAAATTCACTGTTAAAGTGAAGCTGACTCAGCAATCCTGTAAGACAGGGGACAACTGCCCCCCGAGATTCTGAGAATAACTGTTTATGAGAGGAGCAAGTCCCTTTGTTCTCCAGTGCTTTCAAACCTTATGGTTAGCAGCCCATATGTAACCACAATGGCACCCCTTGCTCCTTGGTAAAGTAGAGGGGCAATGAAAACGAGGAAGAGCCTCCACAAGCTGTTTTGACCTTGGCGGCAACAATGGGCTCAGACATAAAGGCAATTATGAGGATAGGGTCACGCTGAGTTGGAATCTACTGGATTACACATACAACAAAATATTACAAATATTAAACAGCAGCAATGAAGGAAATGATAAGAAAATCTATAAACAAAAATGAATTCATCGCAGAAAATAAAGTAAAAAGAGCACCATGAGGAGAAAAAAACAAAACCACAGTAACATGTGAGCCCTAAGCTTTTAAACATTGATAAATACCCTGCATGTAAATGAATGAAATTCACCAAGCAAGCATCACAGTAAAGGATAATGCGCTAAAGCAACAAGAAAAATATACGACAAATCAATATAATGTCTACAATAAACACTCCATAGGTATGAAGTAAACTGAAAATCAAAAGGTGGAAAGGTATAGCAAGCAAAAAATTACAAGAATGACAATATTAATTTCTGATCAAATAATTTTTAAATCAAACACAGGGGGAAGAAAAGGAAGGACCTCCCGTAGCGATCAAAGTGTGAAGCCAATGAAAGGGCCAGTGATGATGAACATCGATGGACCCAGTGAAAGGGACTCTGAAGTCAATGAAGCAAACTGTAGGAGAATTAAACAGGAAAGAACCAAGTCCATAATCAATGTAGGAAATTTAATTTTTGAAAAGAGACTAAGCAATCAGAAAGAAGTTCAATAAATGGACACAAGATTTAAACACATAATCAACCAATTGGCACACAGAGGTGAATACAGAACATTCTACCCAACAACAAAATACACATTATTTTCTAGAAATGCAGGGCATTCTCTAGAGGGGAGCATAGGTTAGATCTCTCTCTCTCTCTCACACACACACACACACACACACACACACACACACACCTCCCTTAAACTTAAAAACATCGACAAACTACAAAGCATCATCTTATATCAGAATGTTATAAAAACCAACAGCAGGTAGATACGGGAGAACAATGAAATCTATGGCAAGGGAATAACACTGTCACTAAACCACTGGCTCATAGCAAAATTAAAAATTAAATTAAAAAAAATCCCTCAAACCAAACAAGAATGAAAATATAGCAAAATCAATGGGACACACTAAAAGTTGTGCTCAGTGGGCAATTATTAACAATAAATATGTACATAAAAAAAGAAAAGCGAAAAGATAAAAACCAACAGTTTAACCCAACATACCCAACCATCATGAAAAAGAAGAAAACACGTCTGACATCAGCAGAAGAGCGGAAATACCAAAACTAAAGCTTGTGCTGTGGCTACTGTGAGGTGCCACCAAGTTGGTTCCAACCCACAGTGACGCCATGCACAGCTGGACAAAGAAGGACACTGGAAGGGTGACACGCGTGAAAGACAGCAAAAGCAAAGACATACATCGTCTTGCAGTCAGCTTAAGAATGCGACTCTACAAAGGGAACACTGGTACACAAGCTCAACAGGGTTGGGAAGGTGAATTGGACCCATGCACACAAATACATGCAGCTTTGACGGAAGATATTTCAATGTACTAAAGGGTTTCAAAAAGTCCTTCGAAAATGGAGCTAAAAGGTATTAGAATGAAAAAAAAATACACTTGAAGCCCTTTGATATGTGTTGCAAGTATATGTCCATCTATAAAAATATGTCCATGAATGCATTATAAAGTGGGTAAAGTTACAATAACTTTAACTATAAACAAATAACGGAAGGGACTGAGTTATTGGGCCTTGGAGCTCAGGACCATAGGCTTAGGGGACATCATTAACAAGCGGTGCTGGGAAAACTAGATACTACCCATTTGCAGAAAACTGATGGATCATTCCCAGGTGTGCATGCCTTCCATTTGCTATTAGTCACCTTGTAGACCTGTATGTTGTTGGGCTGAAAGTTGAGCATAACAAGTGCTCTAGTCCAGTGGTTCTCAACCTTCCTCATGCCGGGGTTCTTTCATACAGTTCCTCAGGTTGTGGTGACCCCCAACCATGAAATTATTTTCATTGCTACTTCACAACTGTAATTTTGCTACTGTTATGAATCGTCATGTAAATATCTGATACGCGGGATATATTTTCATGGTTAAAATTGAACATAACTAAAGCAAAGTGATTAATCACAAAAACAATATGTAATTCTATGCTGTAAAATATTAATTTCTAATTACAAATAAATGAAATTTTGTCTTGAAGCATGGTGTAGCGTGGGTAACAGTCTTCACGCCAGGTACTCGTATGTGGGTGTATCTGCATGTAGGTGGACCCACCTGGAGACTGATAGAGGAGCGGTGTCTCAGTTCCTAAGAACATCTGAAATATGTGTTTTCTGATGGTTTTAGGCAACCCTTTGAAAGGGACATTCGACCCCCTAAGGGGTCATGATCCACAGGTTGACAATCGCTGCTCTAGTATAATCCACAAAGAAAATTTTCTACATTTTACTTTCATGAGTAAGAATTGGGGTTGGAAAAACTTGTGAGCAGCCTTCTAGGATGTGCAAGAACTGGTCTCTCCTTGACTGGAAGAAAGCAGAGTGATACAAATCGAAGACGCATGGGAATAATTAATCCAATAGATCCATGCTGAGCCAAGGCAACCTTAGGCTCCGTGACCCTGATTCCAGAAGAAATCAGCAGGGCTCTGGTACCACAGCAGATCACTTTGAAAGGGTTCACAATAGGACATCCTGAGAAATATGTGGGAAAAAACACAAAAATCATTTTAAAAATACCAAGCATACTATTTTGATGAAACAAATGGAACCCAGAGATTATTATTCTTTTTTTTCCTAACACTAACCCTAACCCTAAGAGATTATCGTCCTTAAAAGCCCTAACTCACCACCTTTGAGCCAGTTCCAACTCACAGTGATCCTATAGTGACCCTATAGCACATAGTTGAATTGCCCCTGTGGGTTTCTTGTAAATCATTACAATGTAGGAAGCCTCATCTTTCTTCTTTGGAGGGCTGATGGTTTCAAACTATGTGTAACCTACTATGCCATGGTCCTGGTCCTTAGACCCCCTTTAAGCATGGGTCTGCACTCACTTTCATGGCTCCACAAGAACAACAGGAAGATAGGTCCCTCAGAACAATCAATCACAGGCAATCATAAGGGCAGCATCTTGCTTAGGGATCAAACTTGGAAACCAGGAAAAGATAGGAAAACAGTATGAGTAGAAACTGGAAACAGTGAGGAAATGGGAACACTGTTTTCATGCTGTGGGAATTGTGATCAGTGTCACAAAACAAAATATGCATGAATTGTTGAAAGAAAAGAGCCAATTTGTTCTATAAGCTTCCACGTAAGTCACAATATTTCTTTTTAAAAAGGAAAGGATAAGAGAATAAGTCAGAAACTCATAATATGGTTGACTAAATGGAAACAGTAAGAAAGGACAGGAAATGACATGGTTGTCAAAGTCCAGCTTATACTGAAGGAATCATCTAATGAGTTTGAACATCCATCTGGCCAGCGGAGGTAAAATTTCCACTTGAAAAATATGCCTGACTGATGTGTTTGTCAGATATCAACCTAAAAACTCAATTATTTCACCAAGGGTATGAGATAGAAATATTTTACTGAGCAACAGGGGTGGGCTGAATGTTAAAAATGCTGGTGATATAAAAATCTGAATTTGCAAAACATTAATTAAGCTATTAGGATTCATATTACAAAAGGCACTTGCTATTTATGAAAAGAGTCACCCTGAGGTTCTTTTACATAACAAGAATTTCTAATGTAATTTCATAAATAAATAAATGAAGCAACTCCATTTACACACTTCCATTCACTCACACTGTGTCCTGACCACAGCAGCTGCATGAGAAGAGGCTCATCTGTATTTTCCATATCTTCATAACTAAGTGTGGGTTTGCATTTGCCTGTGACCCTGTGGGCCCGGTCAGGGTTCTGATGATCCTGGTTGTATCTGTCAGTGCAAATAAAATGGAGTGGCTGATATTTCTATAGTGAAAGTGATCGATGTCGAAATGCACGCTGAATAAATCAACCTTTGAAACTTGTAAAATCTTGTTTTGTGTAATATTTTGAATAGTTGGGGGAAAAGATTCCCATTACCATCTATTGGAATTAGAAGAACCCCTGACACTCACATAGCTTGAGCTCCTAACTTTTTACATTTAAGAAGCCGCCTCAAAGCATGTTTCAAGTCAACTTTTCTACTCATGGATAATGGAGACGTGGAGAGAGGCTGTGTGCGGCTGGCTTTTTGTTTTCGTTTTTTTGAGAAAAACAACACCAGTGAGACATATATGTGTAAGAAAGAAATATATATATATCATGAAAGGGGTTTATATTGTAAAAGTGGCCCACCTAGCCACATAGTGGACAATCCCAGATCAACTCAATTCCATGAACGCCCTTCCTGACTTATGCGGCTTTTGGAGTGATGTATTAGGAAACCTATAAAAGACAAACCATGGACTGATGGAATCAGAGTCAAGGGGGATCAAAGGTTGAAAAGTAACCTGTAAACTGACTTATTCTCTTATCCTTTTTTAAAAAGAAATATTGTGATTTATTTATTTACTTTTTGCATCTTCTTTTTTTTTAAATCATTTTATTAGGGGCTCATACAACTCTTATCACAATCCATACACACATCAATTGGGTAAAGCGCATTTGTGCTTTATATGGAAGCTTATAGAACAAATTGACTCAGCTTCGAGGGTCAGTAGGCAACATAGTGGTTGCCATCCCAAGAAGCCAGATTCAGGATCAAAATGAAAAGCCGATTCTCCATAGTCTATTTATAGATTAAAAATAGGCCAACCCTCCCCAGGGAAACAGCTGTAACCTGAACCTCATGGGGGGTGCCTGACTGTCACACAATTTAAAGAATCTTGGTCCAGCCAAAGTTCACACTAAACCTTGCGATCATAGATGATGTCTTCTAAGTATAACTCTAATATATCTTTCCCCACGAAACATCGCATTATATTAATTGCTCTTCAGAGTTACATCTTTATTTTGGCATAGATAAGAGCCAAGAAGTATATTTAAAAGGTTTTGTGAATATTTCTGTAGACTCATACACACACTACAAAACAAAATATGTGTGTCCTGAGGAAGCTAGGTCTCACTTGGATCTGGCTTATAGATTTCTCTGTTCTTTGGCTTTCCTATCTTCGTTAAAGGCTTCGCCCATTTCCATACTCCCAAACATTATTCTCTATGCACATGATCCGCAAGTGTGCATCCACGGATATCGTTCCTGACACTTTGCGATATATTCCTGAACATCGTGCCGGTGTTACCTTTGGATTCAGATATCACATCATAAGTAATAAAAGGAGAGAGATTTTGAGGCATCTGAATTCCTTGACTCAATTGTAAACGAAGTAAATAACATTTACCCTTGCCTTTCTGCACTTTATTTACTGAGTCAATATATTCTATTTTTATCTTCAGTTAGTAAACACTTGATTTCTGATATGTACACAATATTGTTTAATTCATACACAAAATCATCTCTCTACCGAGCTATCTATTTATATATCTGGCTGTGTGTGTGTGTATGTGTGTGTGTAGACTAAGAGAGAGGGGGAAGCATTGAAATTCCAGATATTTGAGTCAAGAAGTCATTTTGAAATGAATCTTTAAATCTTCGCAGCCTCATTGGATGCCCCGTGAATCAGAGATAAACAGCCCAAACACGTTCTTCTGAATTTCTTTCTCACAAAACTTTGAGAAAAACCAAATGGCTGTATTAAAGTACTAAGTCTGTGGTAGATTTCTGTATAGAAACAAATCATCACAACAAATTATGAGCACAAAATAGCTTAGGCAAAAAGCGTTGGGAAAATTTAAAATCCAAATAAGAACTTGTGTTATGTAGGGTGGACTAGAGAAACCAATTCAGAGACACTCATATGTGTGTACGAGAGAACTTTATGTCAAAGAGCAATTGTATATTGAAAAAACATCCCTGCCCCGATAAAGCCCATAAATCTGATATTAGTGCGTATGTCTGATACTAGTCCATACATTCCTCTTTAGACTCACATAGCACATACAATGATGCCGAAGCAGGCAGATCACAGGCCTGTGAGGGGAAAGTCTTGTGGTCCAATACTGATGGAAGCATCTTAGAGCTGGCGTGGGTCTCCATGTGGCTCCTCCAGCTCTCTGAGTGTGGATTCTCAACAGGAAGGTGAAACAGTGGGCGAGTGTGTCCCACATACAGCGACAAAGAGAAGGAGCTCCCAAAGAGAAGACCATGTCCACAAGGAGGCATCATCAGGCTGTGATCTGATTGACAAGCTAGACTCCACCCCTACACTTAATTATCAAGTTGGCATGAAATTCTATAATTGCCAAAGAGCTCTTTTCATTGGTTTTAGGAAAACAAAGGAAAGTTACAGGAATAGGTATGGATGGAATAGATTTGAGCACTCTCCCCCAAAGTTATATAGTCTTGATTTTATTAAGGATAAAACCTGAATGCTCTAAATACCATGCAAACTGTGATGATATGTGTGATCTGATCTGTGAGAATGAAGAGTTCACAATCTAGAATTGGGTTGTTTCATTTATAATCCTTCTCTGCCACATACAAATTATTGACTGGGGTAATGTGCTTGCCTCCTTGAGCCTCAGTATATATAGTTGTAAGGTAAATAGAGTAACATTGCATGTATCAGAAGGTTGTTATTAGGTTTAAATGAGTTAATATTCATGTAGTGTTCAGAGCACTATTGGGCATATAGATGCATTATCTAAATATTTATTAAATGAAAAGACAGAAAAATATTTAGAATAATACCACTGGGTGTAGTCATTCATTTACAAAATGAATAGAGATCTACTGTGTGGCATACACAGTACTAGACACTAGACATACAAAAATAGATGAGACAAATATGGTCTAGTCTGGATGGGGAGGCAGAAAAATAATTAAATAAATAGGAAACAATGTGGTTAGTGCACTGTGGGATTAACCAAACAAACAAAAAGAGAGGGGGAGACATGATAAAACCTTTGAACTACACCTAGCACTGATTGGAGGTTCCAGATGATACTTTTATTAATAGATGATAGCAACTTGAAATTTTAAGAATAAGACAGGGGAGTTCAAGGAAAAGGGGAACTAATAATGAGTACGGGAATGAAGAAAATGTTCAAAACGAACTGTGGTGATTATTATACAACTCTTCTAGATATAATTGTACTAGTATAATATATGAATTATATGCCAACAAAATTGTTGGGGGGAGAAAGGAAGACCTGGTAGCACTGTTGGATAAGCACTATGCTCCTGACTGAAAGGGTGGCAGTTTAAGCCCCTGAATCACTCCCCAGGGAAAAGGTGAAGCTATTTACTCCTATGAAGAGATAAAGCCACAGAAACTCCATATAAGATTGCTATGAACTGGAAGGTATACTGGAGTGTATCCCACTTGAATTTTGAGCGCATACCAAGAATGCATTTAAATCATTGAACACTAAAGGTATACAACTTTATGAGCAGTGGTATGATATCAAGAATATACAGGATACAAAACAAAGGTTATTTAAAAAACAGGACAGATCAAGTGAATGTCAGAAGAGACTTTGCCTGCTCTTGATCACAGCACATAAAGCAAATGGGGAAAAGAGATGAATTAAAAGAGCTGAATAGGAAAGTTCAAATGGAAGCTTGAGAAAACAGCATTATAATGATACGTGCAAAGATCTGGAGTTAGAAAAGCAAAAAGGAAGGGCACTGTCAGCGTACTTCAGCTGACAGAACTAAGGCAAAAAACCAAACCTCCAGTTGAAACACTAAAAGATTCTGTGGGCAAAATATTGAACCATTCAGGAAGCATCAAAAGAAGATGAAGGGAATACATAGAGTGACTATATAAAAAGAACTGGTATAGTAAACCATTTCAAGAGGTAGCATATGGTCAAGAACCAGTGGTACTGAAGGAAGAAGTCCAAACTGAAGGCACTATTGTAATACAAAGCTCTAGGAAATGATAGAATACCAATGGAAATATTCCAACACACTGATGAAGTATATGAAGCACTTACTTGCCTATGCTAACAAATCTGGAAGATAGCTACCTTGCCAAATAATTGGAACAAATACATAGTAGTACCCATTATAAAGGAAGTTAACCAAACAGAATATGAAAATTACCAAATAATACTACTAATATCACATGGAAGTTGTTTTACTAAAGAAATTTCAACAAAGGTTGCAGCAGTACATCAACAGGAGCCACCTGAAATTCAAACAGGATTCAGAAGAGGACATGGAATGAGCAACATCAAATGGATCTTGATTGAAACCAGAGAACACAAGAAAGATGTTCACTTGTGATTTATTGACCGCACAAAATCATTCTGCTGTATGAATCATCACAAATTATGGGTAGCATTGAGAAGAATGGGAATTCCAAAACACGTCCTTGGGGTCATGTAAAATTTGTAAACGGACCAGAATGTTCAAGCAGAACAAGGGAGTACTGAGTGGTTTAAAATCAGGAAACATAATGTTCCCAATTAGAGCAGCCAGTCCACAGAGAGGACCACATGGCCAGCTCCACTATGAGACATGACGCCCCTCACTGACCCATAGCCCTACAGGGGACAACACCAGAGACACAGGGTGGGAATTGCACCAGATCTGATCCCGCCACACCGAGACAAAACTCTAAGCGGGTGCAACAGAACAGCAAGGGAATGGAGGGGCAAGGTCCCCAGGGAATGCTGAAGGTGGACTTTGGGGCCAGGGTGTGGTGCCCCAAGAGACTGGACTAGAAAACACTCCTAAAGGCCTACAAACAATTCTTGAACTAACTACAAGCTTTTCTTTCTTGTTTTGTTTTTTTGTCATTGGTTTGTAGTTGTTGTTTTGTTGCATATTGTTGCTTGCTTTTTTCTCTGTCTTGTTTTTGTGCATGTTATTATCTCTGCAGGTCTGTCTAAATAAAATAGGTTGGATGAACAATCTGGAGGAGAAAACAATGGGACCCGCAGTTCTGTGGGAGGCAGGGGAGAGGGAGAGGTGGGAGGAAAGGAAGTGGTGTTAACAAGCCCAGGGACAAAGGAACAAAAAGTGATCCAAATCAGTGGGGAGGAGGGTGTGGGAGGCCTGGTAGGGCATGATCAAGGGTAATGTAATCAAGAGGAGTTGCTGAAACCCTGGTGGGGACTGAGCATAATAGTGGGATAGGAGGAAAGTCAAAGGAAATAGAGGAAAGAGCTGGGAGTCAAAGGGCATTTATAGAGGTCTAGATAAAAACATGTACATATGCAAATATATTTATATATGAGGATGGGGAAGTAGAGCTATGAGCATATACTTATAAGTTTAGTATTAAGGTAGCAGAAGGACATTGGGCCTCCACTCAAGTACTCCCTCAATGCAAAAATACTTTGTTCTATTAAATTGGCATTCTATGATGCTCACCTTCCCGACACAACCGCTGAAGACAAAGCATGTGAATAAGCAAATGTGGTAAAGAAAACTGATGGTGCCTGGCTATCAAAAGATATAGCATCTGGATTCTTAAAGGGCTGAAAGTAAACAAGCGGCCATCTAGCTCAGAAGCAATAAAGCCCACATGGAAGAAGCACACCAGCCTGTGTGATCACTAGGTGCCAAAGGGATCAGTTATCAGGCATCAAAGAACAAAAAATCATATCATTGTGTGCTCCCCTCCGCGACACGATCGCTGAAGACAAATGGGTGCATAAGCAAATGTGGCGAAGAAAGCTGATGGTGCCTTGCTATCAAAAGATATAGTGTCTGGGGTCTTAAAGGCTTGAAGGTAAACAAGCGGCCATCTAGCTCAGAAGCAATAAAGCCCACATGGAAGAAGCACACCAGCCTGTGTGATCATGAGGTGTTGAAGGGATCGGGTATCAGGCATCATCAGAAAAAAATCTTACCAGAGTGAATGAGGTGGGGAGTGCGGAGTAGAGATCCCAAACCCATTTGTAGGCCACTGGAAATCCCCTTACAGAAGGGTCTGAGGAGGAGACGAGCCAATCAGGGGTGTGATGTAGCAATGATGAGAAATGCAACTTTCCTCTAGTTCCTAAATGCTTCCTCCCCACCCACTATCATGATCCGAATTCTACCTTGCAAGTCTGGCTAGATCAGAGGATGTGCACTGGTATAGATAGGAACTGGAGGCACAGGGAATCCAGGGTGGATGAGCCCTTCAGGACCACTGGTGTGAGTGGCGATACTGGGAGGGTAGAGGGAGGGTGGCTTGGAAAGGGGGAACCAATTACAAGGATCTACATGTGACCTCCTCCCTGGGGGACGGACAACAGAAAAGTGGGTGAAGTGAGACATTGGACAGGGCAAGATATGACAAAATAATAATTTATAAATTATCAAGGGTTCATGAGGGGTGAGGAGCACCGAGGGAGGAGAAAAAATGAGGACCTGATGCCAGGGGCTTAAGCAGAGTGCAAATGTTTTGAGAAGGATGAAAGCAATGAATGTAGAAATGTGCTTTACACAATTGATGTACATATGGATTGTATAAGAGTTGTAAGATCCCCTAATAAAACGATTAAAAAAAAGAAATGAAAAAAAAATCAGGAAACATAACATTTCACCATACGAAATCTTTATGATGAGCAGACAATATGAGAAGATAGGTTATGTGAAGAAGAATGAGGCTTCTATGATTGGAGGAAGGCTTATTAACAAACAACATGAAGCGGAAGAAGCACCTTTGTTTGCTGAAATAAAAAATAGCATAAAGCAATCTTCTATGATATCCAGGACTGCAGCCTTCAGTATGGATTACAATTCAATGTAAAGAAAACCAAAATCCTCACAGCTGACACAATAGATAGCATCATGATAAAGAGAGAAACAAATGGAAATTGTCAAGGATTTCACCTTGTGTGGATCCACAATCAATGCTCATGGAAGCAGCAGTCAAGAGATCAAAGGATGTCATCCATTCGTCAAATCTGCTGCACAACATCTCTTTAAGGCGTTGGAGAGCAGGGATGTCATTTTGAGGGCTCGAGTATACTTTAACCAAGCCATGGCATTCTGCGTGGTCTAATTGCATGCGAAAGGTGCACAATGAATGAGGAAGGCTGAGGGAGAATCAATGTATTTGAATTATGATGCTGGTGAAATCAAAGAAAGTACTATGGATTACCAGAAATATAAACAACTCTCTCTTGGAAGAAATACAACAGAATGCTCCTTAGAAGGGAGGAATGTGAGACTTTGTCCCGTGTGCTTTGGACATGTTACAAAGAGAGACCAGTCCCTGAGAAGGGCCCCGTGCTTGGTAAAGCAGAGGGGCAGCAGAGACAGAGGAAGGTCTCCAAGCTGCGTTGACACAGTGGCCACGTCAAAGGCGCGAGCACAGCAGCAGTTGCGCAGGCCCGGGCCATGTCGGCTTCCGTTGGGCCTAGGGTCACTGGGCTCGAAACGGACTAGATGGCACCTGAGGCCAAATCGACCGGATGATATTAATCCACTTCGTGACAGTGATTTTGCTTTGGGTTTTCGATTAGAAAGGCAACTAAGGGAATTCATGGGCCAAATTTGGACGGAAGACATCTGGCAGCACAAAGAGTATAAGACAATAACCCCCCCCCCAAGTGTGTTACAACGGGGGTTGGACATGGACGGGTGAGAGGAAATGGGCCTGTCTGAAGAGCCATGGGCCAAGGCAGCCAGTGAGGAAAGATCAGAGAGAAGAGGAGCTGTTGCGAGGACAGTGAAATGAATCGTATGGGACTTACAGAAAGGATAGAACCAAATTATTGATGGTGTGTGCCATCAAGGTAAGGAAATCAGATGCAAGATGAGTTCTCAGGCCTATACCACAACTCTTGTCGGGATAAGAGTAAAAACACAACGGATAGAAATGATGATAATCTAAGTATTGCCTCCTCCCTGGGGGATGGACAGCAGAGAAGAGGGCAGAGGGAGACGTCGGACAGTGTAACTTATGACAAAACTATAATAATTTATGAATTATGAAAGGTTCATGAGGGAGGGGGAAGTGAGGAGGGAGGGGGAAAATGAGCGACTGATATTAAGGGCTAAAGTAGAAGGCAAATGTTTTGAGAATGATGAGGGCAACCAATGTACATATGTGCTTGTCAAAATGGATGTATATATGGACTGTGATAAGAATTGTAGGAGCCCCCAATAAAATAATTTAAAAAAAATTAATGATGATGATATTAAAGATGATGGTAGAGAAGTGTATACATACATGCATATATATTCAGTGCTTGCTCTTTGCCAAATTCTTTGACACTCAGTGTGTATCATGTCATTTACCTCATTGTGCTATCTATAAAATGACTACTCTTATTGTAAGGAAAGCCAGGGTTAGTAGATAGAATTGCCCAAGGACATATAAAAACCAAGATTATAACTGAGTCAATTTTTTCTAGAGCCTGTGCTCTGAACCACATGAATCCATTACTTCCTTGAAAGGGAAAAGGGTGAAGAAGAGAGGGTAGATTGAGATGGACAACGAAAAAATAACAAAAGGATGTAATGTTCAGAATCTGCGGTGAAGGAAAAAGTAGGCACCATCATTCATACAAATAGTAATATTGACGTTTGGAGCAGGTGCCATTCCATGAAGAAAGAGTTCTATTTTGTCTGAAATCAAAAACTGCATAATTTCCCTGGCCCTGAATGAGCATGGTCATTTCCTCTGAGTGCTTCCCTCCATCCCATCTCAGCCATTCCACGAACGACGTGCAGCTGCACTCCGCGCCTGTGTTCTAGGAAATCGTCTAGAAATAAACAGCACTGGGCCCTGCTGCAGAGACAAAGGCATTGTTTCTTTAATAACACGTCTCTTTGGAAACCATCTCTAGGCCCACTTTAGAAACCAGGCTGTGCTGACCCCGACATGATGTAGCTTGTTCAGTCTGCCCGGCAAAAAAAAAAAAAAAAAAGTGGAAACTATAGTAGGTACCAAATGCTAAAGAAAAAGAAACTTGAAGGTGACAGTGGTCAGAGACCCTGGGGCTATCAGAGATACATACTCATGCTAAAATACTGATGATGTGAGCCCATGATTTACTTAGACATTTCTTTGCACGTGTGTGTGTGTGTGTGTGTGTGTGTGTGTGTGTCTGAGAACACTTGCATGTGTACACTGTTTTGGGGTAAAAATAGGAGAAGAGAACTCTCAACTCAACCAGAGTAATAATAAAAATATACTCTGAATTGGCACCTACCTATCTGGTAATGTTGTGCTTATGAGTTGCACTGCTAACTGCAAAGTCTACAGTTCGAAGCTGTCAGCCACTCTTTGTGAGAAAGATGAGGTTTTCTACCCCTGTATAGAGTTACTGCCTTGGAAACTCACTGGGCAGTTCTCCTCTGGCCTACGGGGTCTCCATGAGTCAGCCTTGACTTGATGACAATGAGTTGGGGTTTTGTTTTTTGTTTTTTGGGGGGGGGGGGTTGGTATCTTTCGACCATAGGTGGCAGCAGTTGGAATGAGCCCATGTACCATTTGTCAAACATTAAATATTTGTTGAGCATATGGTTATAGTATTTAATGTGTGAGTTAGCGGCTGCTGCAAAAATGTGAAAGCAACCATTAGTTTCTGTTCTTGGATTTAGAGTTAGCTGGTCAGCTCTCTTAGTCTGAGCTAGGCTTGGTCTCACAAGTATCTATGGTCAAAATGCATCGGCTCAATGACTGCAGGTCTCTCACATACCTGGAGCTCTGGCTTACATAACAGGTCTAACTCCACTCTGTTTCACGAGCTTCGTTCTTCAGCAAGCTCTTTCAGCATGTACTCGTGTGCTTCTACTTCCTTTGTTGTCAGACAAGAAACAGAAAGACGGGCACATTGTGGAGTGTCTGCTTGTGTAGCATTTCTTACTGATCCATTGGTCAAAAAATATTACAGGGCTAGTCAAGGTCAAAATGACAGGGCACAGAGGGGCTACAGAGTGGGAGAGGAGAGCAGAGAGGATGCCTACAAGGAAGACGTTAACTGGAACCATTCATGAAACCAACCTAGCACAACTCTTTTGTTTATGACTCATAAGAATGCTATGGTCATTTTCAAAATGTAGCAGCTTGATTATTATTACCTTATTAGGTGCTGTTGAGCTGTTAGCAGGTCATTGTGACCCTCTGTACAGCAGAATGAAAAATGGCCCAGTCCTGCCCCATCCTCACAGTTGCTCTTAAGTTTGAGCCCATTGTTGCAGCCACTGTGTCAATCTATTGTGTCTTTTCCTTCTCCCTTACCAAGCATGCTGTCAATAGCACACCTTATTTAGTGCCTCATAACTACAAAGTTAGAAAGCAGCTACTTGAAATCAAGATCAATTTACTCTGTCTCCATATTTGTATCCATTATGTGATAAATAACTAGAATGAGGTCAGGGACTCATGAAAGTGAGGGACACTAGGGCAACTAGTGACCAGGGGAATGGTCAGGTAGAGACTCATTTCAGCAGGTTTAATCCAGCTGTGAATATAAAACAATGAATAAAATGCAGTAGATAGGTGAAATTCATTAAAACCTACATTTATAGCAACAACCTACCCAGATGCTTACAATTAAGGAGGAAATATCAAGGTTTCTGGAAGAAAACTTTGTCAGGAACTAGAGAGTTACTGAAATCACAGCAAAGCAGTTGAGAATTAGGATTGGATTTCACAACTATGAGATAATCAGGGACAGTGCTAGCAAATTCAGCTTAAAGTAACCATTGATTTCTCAATGTCTTCTATAAAAAAAGAATCAACTATATTAATGTGGTCTCTGAGATCTTTCATAACTGGTTTTATCTTCTACATTTTCTCCTCTCCCCAGATGGATTTAAAATATATCAGATCCTTTTTTACTTTCAGATATTTACAGACACCACTCTTTATATACTGAATGCATTCTCCCCCCACAGCCACAACTTTGTTTTGCTAACCTGTACTCATCCATCAGATGTAATCCATCTCTCCCAAAATAGGTTAAATGTTATCTCCACAACATTGGACTTACAGAAAACTCTGTACTTTGTCTTTATAACACTTGTCATATACTGGTACATATTGAATTATTTGTCTTCTTCCATTTAGAGTTCATATTGGCAAGATATATTCTGCAAAGGATCAGATAAATGTAATGATTTTACAAGCTCTATAGTCACTGTCATAACTACTCCACTCTGGAATTGTACCATGAAATCACCTATGGCTGATATGCAACTGAAAATAGATGGGTTGTCTGTGTTACAATAAAACTACTTATAAAACTAGGTGGTTATTCATATTTGATCCATTGTTCATAGTTAGATGACCCCTAGAACATAAACTCCATGGAAACAGGGTTTTTGTTTGTTTGTTTTTTCCATTTTACTAACCACTGTGTTCCAGTCTACACTGTTGGTACATAGTAAGTGTATAAAAATATTTGCTGAATCAATCAATCTATCAATTAGAGTGAATGCAGAGTGTCTACTTTGGAGAACTCAAGACTTTTTAATTTAAATTGAGACACCCCCCCACCCCCAGACTGTGATCCCTGATCACTAAGCCTCGGTTCAGGAGAATCCCATAACAGCCTTGGTGAGAAACTGCAGTGGACCGAGTCATCTAGGTGAGGCCCATCAAAGTCCAAAGCAATATATCTCTAGAGAATCTAATTGAAATAATCAAATGAACACTTATATCTGACTATTCTAGATTTCTAATCCGTCATGTCGATTAACTTCATATAACTGCCAAAACATATTGCCACATACCTAATAGTTTGAAACAACACACATTTATTATTTTTAAAGTTCTGTTTATCAAAAGTCTGATCTGTTTCTCATTAGGGTCGAGGTATAAGCAGCTGTATTCTGTTCTGAGGCCTTTAGAGGAGACCCGAATCCCGCTTTGCAGTTTCTAGACGTCACAGGAATTTCTTAGCTCAGGGTTTCATTCTTCTATATTAAAAGACGGAAATGTTATAGTCCTCTGAAAATTCTTATGAATCATATCTTTCTGAACACAATCGGGAGAGATTCTCTACTTTTAAGAACCCATGTGATAAGATTGAGCTCACTCAGTTAAGATTATATCACAAGGTATAATTTAAAGTTTTTACAGACTGAAAAAAATCTCTTTTAAATAGGTAAGCATATCTGAACTTCCATAATATGTTGTTAAATATTAGCCTTATCCAGAAATTTTCAATTTTGTAAAGGCCTTTGTAGTCAGTAGTTTTCACCACTATTTTGCCCTAACAAGAAACACAGATGTCAGATTCTAGAAATGAGGATGGTGGGAAAAGGAGTATAATAACTGAGAATCAGAGTACTGAAAATACAATGTCGATGATTTGGATAAAGCAGTGCTACAGGACTAAGGCTGGGACATTGCTGGACTATGGGATTTCTTGGTTGTAGTTTGTGAGTTGCAAATAAACCCAACGCATATATTGATGATTCTCTGAAGATGAAAGAGGCTGAAGAGAAACAAGCCAGGCTAGATAGAGATAAAAACCTATTTAATTTTACAAAGATTTCTGGAATGAGGATCGATTATGTTCTTGAAATATTGTACATTGTTTTGAATTCAATATAGACATCCATGTGAACAGTAGAAATGACAGAGAAGAGAGATCACTTGCATCCTTATTCCCAAGAAAGCTGAAATAATTTTTGAATAGGCAAAAATGGTTGCAAATCATGATGTCACCCTTATTATTTCTGGGGCTTTAGTATCATCAGTGATCTCTGATCTCAGTTTCTTCTACTGTAAGATAAGAATAATACTAACACTTATCACATATTGCTGAGATGCAAATTAAATGGAATAAAAATTAAATAAAACCATGTGTGTTGATTATTCATCACTGAATAGTTGCTCAATAAATATTAGTTTTTCCAATTACATAATGCTTGGAAGGCAAAGGCCAGCAGGTTAACCGAAGTGTATATCAAGCTCAGACATTCAGTTCCCAGGGATAGCTTGAAGGTATTTGCATTACAAAAAGTAAGCCACAGAAGGAAAAAGCTGAGAAAGTAGACTTAGCACATTGATAAATAGTTCTAAGTGAAAGCAATTTCAACTTGAGAACCCTTAGGCTGCCTTCTCTCTCTTTGGGTGCCTGTCAAACCCCAGAGATATGGTGTCTTATAACAATAGACATAGAGACAAATTATGCTCTGGGTAAGGTAGGGTTTTCTTTAACTACACTTGAAGTCCAGATAGGTGAACTTACTGTCAGAATAAATTCCAAGAAAGCTTGATAAATTTGAAGTGAAAAATGCATTGCAGTATGTATGTGTGTGCATGTGTGTGATCGCTCGTGCCCCCGTGGGCACAGACACATGCAGCTATGTGTGCACACAACCCAGGTAAAACAGGTTTATTTGGGGTAGATAAATCCTGCTCTCTTTCCCTTCTAGAATTTATGAAGCCAACCAGGCACTTTTCCAAGTCATTTCATTCTCCATTGCCCATTTATTCCACTTATTGACTCCTTGGGGGATCTTCAGAGAGCACCCCCCAGTTGTGACGACCATGCCTAGGGCTGCAGAATTGTCCATTAAGAATTTGACAGCACAGCCTCCTTTCAGATCTGTTATGAAGTAGTTCTTTCTTCTCAATGATTTCTGGTATAAACTATCTTAGGCATACCATTTAGAAAGGGCTATAAGTCAATTAGTGAGATTAAAATTTAAAATGTTAAAGGAAAGAAAAGCTAAAACAATGATATAACAAAATGGTAACATTTTTGCATACGCTCCTACAATGTATCCTATTTTGATTTGTAATCACTTTTCTTTAACTTATTATAATTTTTCCTTATGTGCAAACTAAAGAACACAGCAACCCTGACTTTAGGTAGAACACACTTTATGTATGTTTAACAAAATAAAATCAGTAACACACTTCTCTAAATACCATATACAATACATCCATTGACTTTCCTTTATGAACCTATTCATAATACAAAGGTAAGTCAAAACCATCAGTCGATCCCAGAAATATTTTAATATGCTTTGTTGGGTATAAACCCATTCATTTATAGACTAGAGTTCTACTAGCAATACTTTTTGGGGTTATCATTGTATATATGAGCTTCATGAGACTGAGCTGAAGAATTGAATCTAGGATTCATTGGTGTTAATCACACCCCTAGAAACTACTTGATTAATTAAATTTAATAAATTACATAGTATTTCTAAATCACATAATATCACTAACCCTTTCTTTCTCATCACTAAAAGGGCAGTTCATCAATGGAATGCACTGAAAATATGTAGGTTTATTTATCATGTTACTGATATTCAATAAACACTGTCTTGAACCATGAATGGTAGCAATTCATGGATGGCTGGTACAGATTTCTATATCCCTTTATTCATCAATATCTAAATAAATATATATAATGTAAAGGAACTTTCAATTGCATCCCATATCCAGAAAAGCATGATTTATTTTAAAATTAGGAATTGAAATTCACTGTGACTTCTGAATTCTCACTGCCATCGAGTCAGTGCTGACTCACAGTGGCCCCTGTGGGTTTTGGGGACTGTAACTATTTACAGGAGTCAAAAGCTCAGACTTTATACCTCAGAATGGCTGGTGGTTTTGAACAGCCAACCATGCAGATCACAGCCCAATGCACCACCAGGTCTCTTTCTTTCTAAATATGTACCCCAAAAGAATATGGCTTAATACTATATAAGTATTAGGTCTTCAACACATTTCAAAATTTTATTTATTTATTTTCAACATTTTTTGGTCATAAATAAAATTATCTTGGGTATTTGATGAGGAAATTTAAGGCATTGACACAACGTTAGAAATGGAGGAAGGCTGCACATTCTGTATCCGTAAAGAAACGTTTAGCTCAACTGATGCAAATCAAACATTATCTTTAATTCCATTGCCTCGATTTTCCTTCAAGTGTGGAGGAAAAAAATGAATAGAACTGTCACACACATCTCAGTGCTATAGAGCCACGTGTGCTCGACCTCTAAGCTTCGCATGCATTCACCGTTCTGCTCTCATTTCAAAATTAGTTTATGTGGCTAGTAGACATCAAATTCTGCTTGAACTGTAGGCCAACAGGTTTCTGCCTTGCCACAACCACGTGAAGTCACATTCAGCACCACGGACAGTAGAATTGCACCCTTCTGGACTACAGCTCTTCTGAATTCCATCCCTGTTCTCCTTAGACATCCAGACACACATCTGCCTCTTAATTGCAGAAGGCTTTGTTGGAAAACATCTTGAATGTTAAAAACTTATTTTAAAATGATGGACACTGACTATGAAGCATACTTGGGAAAATCTTAAGTATCTTTGCAGGATTCAAAAATTTACAAAACAGAATTACATATATAAGAACTGCAAAAATACCATTGCTACAAAATAAATGAAAATATGGAGGAGTGACTGGTTATCGGTCAATGAATAGCATATATATGAGGTCCTCTGATTAGAAAATGGGAGGGTGAGACTGGCATTGTTCTCATGGCAAATGCATCTAGTTGATGGGCACTGGAGGAAGTGAAATTTACATTGAGAGTTGCAAAATAAGTTGTCAATGTATTCTTATACAGAAATAGGTAAAAATCCAAGTATTGTGATGATCTCTTCTGTTTTGAAGAGACAAGTCGTTTAGGAAAATTACATGCCATTTTGCATGATGCCTTCAATTTATGAATTATAATATATTATTGATTAATCAGGGATCAAAATGTGAACATGATTATTTGATGAATGTTCACCTCTTTGCATGCTTAATGTTGAGAAGACTTAGGGCTGCCGATTGAGTAATGTGCATTTTCCAAATGAATACATCCAATGCTTATAATATTTTAGGAACTATGATAAGCACTAGGTTTATAAGAGTGGTCAATAGGCAGTGCATACCTTATTGAACATCACAGCTGCTGAAAAATATAGACAATTCTATTGGCCAAGAATAAGGCATGCCAGATAGAGGGAGAACAATTAAAACTTGTTTTCTCTGCTTTCTGCTTTGCTTGTTTTTCAACCCTACACAAAAATGCATAGTGTACCAGATTTTCATCATCTCCATCTGCATATCAGAGTATTTTCCCAATTTCAAGATGGTGAAACATCCTGCTCTTCACTAATACACAGATTCTTCATAAGTATTTATTGTTGCTTATTTTATCTTTAATATGTTTACTTGTATTTCTTTTAGATATGGTGCTAATAAATGACAATGAATGAGTAAGGAAACCCATTTTCATTAACAACACATTTTATTGCAACACTATGTACTAGAAATTAAAATATGACTATGTTACTCATTTAGTGATCGTGCTTGTACACTTTGTAAAGTCTAATGGCTCTTTAGAAGCAAGGGTGGTGAGATTTTGTTTCAGGAACCTTGCTCATGTTAGCGGGAAGACTAGACTCTGAAGAATCACCGCACGCTTGATAAAGGAGAGTCTGAGCACAGAAGCCCGCTGCCGGATCCTCAAGAAGAGGGAATGACACAGTGGCTTCACCCGTGGGCTCCAACACAGCAAGCATTATGAAGATACTGCTGTTCATGGAATCCTTCTGAGTCAGAACTGACTTAATGGTTCCTACCAGAACCAAAATCATTAGATTCAAATTAATGTTGTGAATTTATGATTTGTTATTCTAGGTGTTGTTGAGTCCATCCCTGCTGCTGCCGACCCCATGTGACAAAGAAAACTGTCCTACTGGGGTGTCTAGGCTGTAAGGTTTATGGAGTGAGATTTCCACATCTTTCTCCCCCAGAACCACTAGGCAGATCTGAACCACTAACATTTTAGTTTGTAGTTAAGGAGCGACTTAACTATTGTGTCAGCAGGGCTCTTTCATTTGACAAAGAGTTATGATGATTATAAAAATAAACGATGGAAATGCCAAGTGCTTTGTTGCCATCAGCGAGGAATGATGTTGTGTGCGTCCCTTAGGGTGTGGTCGCTGTTGAAAGCCAGGCAGTCTGTAATGACTCACAGAGACCCGAATGAAGAAGCACTCCCTGATCTTAAACCTTCTTCACAACCATGGCCAGCTTGAAGCCTATTGCTTCAGCCACTAGGCTAAGTCAGTTCCCTGAGGGTCTTCCTATTTTTTGCTGACATTTTACTTTTCCAAGCATCGTGTCCTTCCAGGTGTGAATCCCTCCTGATGACATGTCCTTCCAGGTGTGAATCCCTCCTGATGACATGTCCAAGGTTCCTGAAATGAAGTCTTGTCATCCTTGCTTTGAGGGAGCATTCTGACTATACTTCTTGCAACACAGATGTTTGTCCTTCTGAGAGTCCGTGGCATAGTTAATATTCTTTTCCCATACTATAATGTCTTGCTTTATCTCACTTAATTCTTATTTAGTCATCACATTTTATGAGGTGGATAGTTTTCTCCTGTGAATGTCATAAAGGTAAGAATGATTTGTCCAAAGCCAAATAGTTTGCAGGTGTGAGTTTTTGTGTTTTTACAATCCCCTTTTTTTAATCTTGACAATGTGGTAAAACTAATTTTAAACCCTTGAAAAGTAGAACCTGCATTTTAGAATTATAATTCTCATATTGAATGTTGTTGTTGTTGTCAAGTGTCCTCAGGCTGGCTCTAACTCACAGTGCTCCTTTGCACAGCAGAACGGCCCTGGCGCTGCACCACCTTCACCGCCACTGCTGTGTGAGTCCTTCGTGGCAGCCACTGTGTCAATCCATTTTCTTCAGGATCTTCCTCTTTCTCCTGATCTTCTACCAAGCATAATTTCTCTCTCTTGGGACGAGTACAAATGAAAACATCATAAGGGGACGTTAACTGTCCTAAGACCACACATTTTTGAAGCAATGAAATTGAGGTTTCCACCTGGACTGCTTGGCTTCAAGGTCTTACACTCTTTAACCAATAGTGTAGCCACCTTGGAAAGTTCACTTTAAATAATCTCTTTAAGTGCAATTTCTAACTATTTAGTCCCTGCTTACATTCATCCTAGATGCACCTTTCAATACAGAGACTTTTAATCATCAGTTTAACACTATGGATAATTAATTTTTTATCACATCAAATTCTCATTTCTTTAGAGGCATAGATAAGTGATATCATTGCTTCCCAAAGCACTTGGCTTCTCAGGCCCATTTGACTCGAAACCTAAAAGACACACAATGCGATTTCGCCTTTTATCCCGGCCATCCTTGTCTACAATAACAGAAATGCGTCCTTCAAATACTCAGCCATGCACTCACACGCTTACAGTTCCCCATCTGTATATTGTTCATGACACCCGCCATTATTCTACAATCTGTTTGCTGCTCTCTACGATTCCTCTTCATCCTTCTTTCTGTGCCAGCTAACACCTCAATTCCATTATAAATGCCTGCTCTCTGTCAGAATTATTTTTATAGATGCTCTCTCACCTTCTTATATATTTTTAAGCCACATCTTCCCTGAAGTCTGTTTATGCTTTCTCCCCTCCTGATCTCTGAAGTGATGTCACCATTCCATAACATGTTTTTACTTCCATTAAAACTATTTCTTATGTTCACATGTAAAAAGTTTTTTAATGTCTCACAGTCACCAGCAGCATATTGTATTGACTCCTGGACTCCTTGGGTAATCTAATGCAAATAAGTCAGATTCACCCAAATATGCAAATAATACTTTGAACAATATTTAGAGTCATTAGTTACACATACAAAAATCACAAGTGTCTACACAAAGTCTTAGACAAGATCACTGAGCTCTAAGTGCCTTTTACTAATGATTAGTGTCATCTGTTGAACACTATTATTTAATATCATATGAGAATTTACAACCTGCATTCCCATCTTGCTCTGAAATCTACCCACACCAGTTACCATCAACCCAAGGTAGAACATCAATAGAACCATTCTCTACTCAACTTACTTAATTTTGAATTTAGAGGCCTTCAAAATCACTTCCCCAAGCAACCTACATGATACCATATCATTACCAAAAATATCAAAATCAAATATTTATTGGAGCTCAAGTGTTAAATATAATCAGAGTAAATGCTATTACATGCACAGTCTTACAATGACAGTGATAAAAATATTCGATGAGAGGGTGTCTAGGTAGACTCTCAAGTGGAACAGGGTAGAGGATGGTGGGGGGAAGGTAAATGTACATGCACTATATGCACGATATATAGGTTTGATAGAGGATAATTCGACATAGGTATTTATATGCGCTGTCAGCGTCCCTCTGAATGTCATTGAGCAGACGGGGAAAACGATGAAGCCGTAACCAAACACCTTGAGAGGAGGAATTGTGGGCCTTGGAGCTCAAGACCTAATTTCCGGGAGCTCCAAGGCCAGTTGGCATAACGCAGTTCATAAAGACAATCTTCTGCAATGTAATTTGGTGAGTCTTGGCTGGGGCTTTAAAAGCTTGTGAGTGGCCATCTAAGGTGCAAGCATTGCACCTCTCCCCATCCAGCGTGAAGAAGAGTGAGAAAAGTGAAATTCTCCAGGAAACAAGTAGTTCATAGGAAAAAAGGCCCACTTGAACCCTTGCCTTTATGACCTGAGAGCAGAAGGCAGAGATGAGGCTTAGCCGCGACTGCTGATCTCTCTAAGAGGGTAGGAGGTTTTTGATAGAGTGGGGTGAGATATACAGAAAACCACAAAATCATTAAAAAACAGACCAACAAAAAACTACCATACTTCATGTTCTGGTAGAGATTGAGTGTCGGACATGATGGCCTTTAGATACCCTGCAAGTCTAGAACCGAACTCACCTCCATGGCTGGACTTTCAGCCAAACAACAGACAGGCCTGTAAGGTAAGCAGTAACGCCAGGGAGGTAAGCGCAGGCACTCCATAGAATAATCCACCACGAGATAGTAAAAGGGTAGCACTTGCCAAGGATAATACTCAGGAGGCAGTAAGTGAAAGGAAGCAGGACATATGGAAATAGGGAACCCAAGGGAAAGTGGGGAAAATGCTGTTACCATGTGGGATTTGCAATCATTGTTATAAACAAAATGTGCATGGATTGGTGAATGGAAACCCATTTTGCTCGGTAACCTTTCACTCATCACAATTCAAGGTTAGTACAAATAAATACATTTTTAAAAAAACCTTTTTCCTATCAAGTTAGACAACACTTTCTATTGAATCATGTCACAGAAGTTTCTGTAATATCTGTGAGCAAGGATTATATGTGTTTCCTTGTCTAACTGCCTGTATCTTCTATAGTAGCTGACAGATAGTGACCATGTAGTTAGTATTTATGGATTTCTACAATTCCATCCTTTTTAATATTAAATCACTGCTGACACTGTAAAAATATTTATTGGATTGATTATATTATATATGTATTGACATAATATGATTGGGACTATTTTAATGAGTTGGCATTTATTAACTATGCTCGCCATGATCTCTACATTTTTAATGAAAAAAAGAAAGTAAGAAAAGCTTGGTTAAATCACCTGCCCAAGTGAATATAGTTGCATATAAGATGTGAGCTCAAACATAAACATTAGAAAACATGATTGTATTTACCATAGCCTCAATCTCTAGCACAAGGTCACTTATGGTCTCAAGAGTGATTCAGATAAACAGAGAGAAATCCGCTGTTCTAGATAAGTACCCAATTTAATCACCATGCAGAGTAGTTTGGGAGTACTATGCCTAAAACATGAGTACTGGTGGGGCATTGATTAAAGTGCTCAACTGCTAGCCAAAAGGTCGGAAATCAGAATTTAGAAGCCCCTACACAAGAGCAAGATTTGTCAGTCTCCTTCAGAAAGGGTTTACAGCCTTAGCAATCTGATTGTATCTATATTGACTCACAAGTAGCACATTTGGTTTTGGGTTTTAGGCCTGAGACAGAAGCTAAAATATAAATGAGCATAGACCAGTTTCCATCAAGTTGGTTCAGGCTCACCGTAACCTCATGTGTGTTTGAATAAAACCATGTGCATAGTGTTTTCAGTAACTAATTTTTTGGGGGAGTAATCACCAGTTTTCTTCTGGGATGCTTCTAGGTCAACTGAGAATGATAACCTTTGGTTAGTAACTTTGCACATTAACACGGTTTGCATTTCCATAGCCTAAGGATTTCACATTGTGGAAGGTAATCATAAATATAATTCTGTCCTTTTTTATGTTCCTCATGACAGTTATATCCAAAAAAAAAGGAAGCTATTGGTAGCTATGGAGACACTGAAGTATAGAATATCACTATTTGGATATTTTAGATGTGCATATTTTAAATTTCCAACTCGATATTCAGAGATTTGTACACACTACATCACATCTATGGCAGGTTGAAATTTCTCATCCAAACTCCATTTGTTGGGAACCTAAAACCCTGCGAATGTTCCCAAAGACAAAAATCCCAACACCCCTTAACATCATGTATCTTCAAGGGAAGTGAAAGAGAAGGGACACGTTGGGGACATGAAGGAGAAATGTCCTTTTGAGAGACAGAATCCCCAGGGAAATTGGGCAGTTCTGCTAAAATGAACTTATTCACCACTCACTTATAGCCCCTTTGCTAACACAATGTACTGTTTACTCTGCTCTTTTCTTTCTGATCCCTGGAAGGAAACATCATATTATGCTTGTCTTTTAAATGCTTTCAAAGCTTCTACTCTACATGCATTTTTAACTGTTCTACTTAGTCCTGCGTATACATCATCCCTAAGCACCATTTTATGTTATCAGGTTTTTTTAGTTTGATTTTAAATGTACAAAGACTCTCAAAGAGCTCAGAAAGTAAAAATATCTAGCCTGGCATGCAAAGCTTTGAAAATCTGAAGATTCCTTACATTTTTCAATTGTTCTTGTAGTCCAGTATATAGGTTTCCTTCTATGTTTATGCACGTATCCATCTTTCTTTCTCTTTTAGTTTGTTTAATTAAATTACCAGTTTAAAGTCTTTTTTTCTTGGATGTTGAATCTCTTGACATATAAATTCTGATCACTTCCAAATTAACATCTCCAGTCTGGACCTCTATTCTGTTACTGATTCATCTACACAATGATTCAATTCTTATTTCTACCTCCATGATACTTGCGATATGGCCTACGTTAAATTGCATCAGATCGCTTCATAATGTTTTTTGTTTGTCAGTTAGTGTTACTGACTATGTTTCATTCATAGAACTGTTGTGATTTCAAGAGCTAAAATGTGAGAGATGTAGAGAAGAGGTGCTGGCATATGAGTGTCATGTGTTGCTACTTTTGACACTCAAGATTATGTGTCAACTAGGGTGGGTAATGTTCCAAGTGGTTTGGTAGTTATAAAGTAGCCATCCTCCAAGATGACATGTTTGAGCAGTCCCAATCCATGGAAAGAATATTTCATCAAGGATTTGCTTTCAATATATGTGGAGATCTGTTTATGCTCTCTTGTTTTTTGCTAGGTCTGGATCTGAATCCAGCTTACCGTCTGACTTTTAGTTCTTTGGAATTGAGCCTGTGGCCTGGCTATTACCTGCAGATCTTGGGAATCTTCAATGGCCTGGTATCTTGCCTGCAGACCTTCAATTCATTTGCTTTTTCAGCCATCTGATCTACTAATTTTGTGTTTATCAGCTCCTGTAGCTATATCAGCCTCTACAACTTGTGAGCATTTCCTTGACATAAATCTCTCAGAATATATGCATATGTAAGTTCTACTGTTGTTTGCTACCACAGAGAACCTAGCCTAAGACATTACTACTACTATTTTCATGTTTAATGTTCTAATTGTACAATATCCAACTGAATTCCATACATATCAAAAAGCTACTGAAGTATTTCCCCCCAACTTTCTCTAAACCATCTATCTATCTATCATCTATCTATCTATCTATCTATCTATCTATCTATCTATCTATCTACCTATCTATCTATCTATCATCTATCTATCTATGTTGCTCTGGTTCAAATTTAGAAATCATCTTGATTTCCACTTTCCCCTCATCTCCCATATTTAATGAATCACTAACTTGAGTCTACTTTGGTTAGAAAACTGTCTCAAGTCTATTCACATCTACCACCCTATTGAAGCTATAATTGTCTTGTGTCTGAGCCACTAGAATGACTACTGCTTTTCCGTGCTCCTGCTCTTTCCATTTATGCTGCTCATTAGGCTGCTGACGAATTGTTTAAAATAGAAATTTGAATTAAAATTCACGATCCCTAATTATTTCTAAAATAAAAATTCACACCATTTGCCATGCCCTTCTGGTGTTGCAGGTTAAGCATTGTGCTGCTAAGTGCATTGTTGGCGGTTGAAAATTGCCAGTCACTTTTCTGGGTGGCGTTGCGATGACCTGCTGATATAGAGGTGTTCCGTCTCCAAACCCTGGAGACTGGTGTAAGGAGTAGGAAACAACGTACGGCAGTGGGTAGGGTGTGCTCATAACTCACTTCCACCTCTCGTCAACTTAATTTGATGCCATTTTCCTTGAATACCACTAGATCCTAAACTTACTGATTACCTTTTCCTTCCATCTTCATTTATACCTTTGTTGTTCCATTTACTTGGGAAACTGTTTTACATACTTTCTATGCACCCAGACAGTGTGCAACATGTAGGTATCATATGAAATGCCATCTCTTCAACGAGGAGTTATCAAATCGGTATATTTAAACTGCTATTGCCTCATTGTGCTTCATCTGTTCTACTTGGGTGTAGCATATAATCTAACTGTGATGAGCTGGGCCTTGTGTGGTGTGCCCTTATTATAACCCTTTTCCCTCCAAGGTAGCTACATTAAGGCATGAGTCTTGCCTGTCTTGTTTACTAGCATTTGTCTTCAATGTATGTATTTAATGATTGAAGAACTGTTATTATTTCTTTTAATTTTGAACATTGTCTGCTTCATTCAATGGGTAAAATATTTTTTTAAATGTATGATACATTATAATTTCCCTAAATTTTAATTTATTGCTTACTTTCTTACTTCTCTTCTAAATTCCAAGGCTCTGGAAACCATGGTCTTTCCTTTTTAACCATTACATTACTAATGGCAAGCACATGGCCTGACATATCATCGATGTTCAGTAAATGATTAATCCGTGAAGGACTAGCCTGTGTTTGGAATATATGAGTATATGCGTTCATACAGTTATTTATTCAATAGGCACTTAGGAAACACATTAAATTTCAAGCAAAATCTATACCCTGAAGAAGCAGGAATATTTGAGACAGGCGAGGTTTCCAGCTAGATCATGGATTTCATACCATAGAGCAAGGTTTCTGAACTATGAACACTATTGCTATTTTTCCACTGGATACATTCTTCTGTGAAGGGCTATCTGTGCATTGCAGGACATGGTCTCTGCCCACCAAATGCCAACAGTATGCTCTCCCCTCCTCCTTTTAACCACCAAAAAATCTTCAAATTGTGTCAACTGTGCCCTGGAAGTCAAAACTGTATGTACTTAAGAACCACTAATCCATTGAAAAAGACAGGAAGTATTTTATACCAAAATACGCATATAATTAAATCCATGATCAGCAGTACAGAAAAAGTAAAAGCTGACATGTCAGACTGCAACCAGAGAAATGTATTTAAATCAGTGGACAATGGGTAGAATTGACTATTACTCATAATGAAGTGATAGTTAAACTTTGGTCTAAAAGATAACAGGTAATGCGAAAACAGAAGAAGGTTACCCCAGATGAATAGTAGACAGGCTTCCTGCAGTATGTTTGAGGCAGGCAGACACGGAATGCGGATGGATGAGATGGAAAACAGCCTTGAAAGGAGCTGGGAAGTTATTCAGGGCCCATATTATGAACAGAAGTCTGAGCCATTAAGAATTTAGGATTTCATCATAATCTTCATGGAAAAAAGTTAGAATGGTAAGTAGAAAAGTTGCAAGAGAGGAATCCAGAATTTGATTTCTACGAACTGCAATGTTGTGGCTGTATGGTGGAAGATGCTACTGCAAAAATTAGGATGACAAATGACAGTGATTTTATCTGGGGAGGTAGTATGGGGCATGACGAAGAGTGGATACCCAATAGGGCCACTAAGTTCTTATAAATAAATAGTTGGGTGGATCCCAAATGTTCCCCAAGGAAAAAAATCTGTAGTGACCAGACTATTGAGAAGGCGACGGTGATGTTTGCTTGGGAAGCAGTGGAGCATACTCCTCACCCCTCCTGCTTCATCTCCAGTGCATGTACTTCCACTTCGGGGCAAGCCTAAAGTGCTTCTCTTGCAAATATCACAGGTGAGTTCCACGGCTTCTCCTCCCTGCTCCCCCTTCTCCCCCTTCCCACTGATTGAACACGTGGACTGTATGTGTGTGTATGTTTCTATGCGTATTCGAGTATGTAGGCACGTATACTGGTATGTGTGTCCGTGGGTGTGCACAGACATTCAGTCCAGAGAGTGGAGAGCAATCAAGCAAAACCAATGGAGGGTCCAGGGAGCTGAAGCAGGAATGACCACAGAGGGTGATCCATCCCCCTGCCTGAGTCCTGTGGCTCATTAGCGAGGGGAGCCCAAGCTGACAGCCTTGGCAGGGAGCAATACTGCAGTGGGAGGTGAGGAGAGTAGTCTTGCTGGGAGAGTTGTTCCTAATTTATAAATACACCTGGTTATGATGGTGGCACCCAATTGTGATTCCATAGTGAAGGGTCTGTCAGTTGTCCTCAGACACACCCCTGGTTTTCACAGATTTCTAATACAATCAGAGAAATTCAGCTCAGGTCCAGACTTAGCATACAAACTAAGTTTTGTTTTCAAACATTGTTTTTTTTTAAATTATTAGATTCCCATTTGCAGAATCAAGGGCATAGAGCAGGAATGCCCGACTGGTGCTACTAGATATTATCAATGGTTTTGCTGTTTGCCCCTTTTCAATCACAGAGCATAGACTACACATGCCTTATCTGAAAATGGCAAAAGGAATGAATGGCTGCACTCATCCTGTGTCAAAGGTGGCTAGAGTGAAGCTGAGAGTGGAGACTGCGGAAAGCACGTCCCTTCTTTTGTGGACTTTTCAACAGCCATTCCCTCAATAGTCAGTCAGCACTGCAGTGGAGACCGGAAAGGGGAGACAGAAAGGAGATGGAGGCAATGGTGTCTTGGAATAGATTAAGGTTTGAAGGCACAAAAACTGATTGTAACTGGGTGAATAACAAAAGTACAAGTGTATCCAAGACATTTGGGAGTCCTAGGGAGAGAAGTGATTAGCTTTGATAGTGTCTGCATGAAATAAGGGGGAGAAGAAGGCAAAATGCAGGTGTGAAGAAAGAACAAGAAAGGCAATGGTGATTCATTGTTTTGCTTTTTACTTATTGAACCCAAAGCAGTAGTAACAAGGAAAGATATGAACCTGAAACCCATTCTGATGCAGATATACAGCTCTTTCCTACGTCCTAGAATAGAATGCACAGGGAAGCAGAAATAAGAGGGAAATCGGAACCGAATTGAAGTCTCTCAACTCCCCCCCAAACAGAGATGTGACATTAAAAGGAACTGTTTTGTTTTGTTTTGTTTCTTTCCTCACTGTGCCATGGCAAACCCCTGGGCAAGGGGAAACGTAGTTTCAAATGCCACCAATTATGGAGAATGACAGACGTGTGCAGAACAAATATTGCTACTAAGGTTTCAATTCCTATAGGCATAGGTTTAGGTCAAACAAAATATGTAAACCTGTCTCTGGGACCAGGGGATGGCTGCAGATAAGTTCTTTCAGCAGTATGTTTATATTACCTGTGTCATGGTGCCTTCTAAGTGAGGTCCAATGGAAACAAAGGATTCTACGAGGATCAAGGCCACCAGATCAAATCAGAGGTAATGCTGCCTGTGTTTGGGGGGATTACACAGGGGTAGCCTTAATGGATTTTCTTGAACGATGCAGGCAAAGTAGCTTTGAAGCTTTTTTAAAACCAGAAAATTTAAGAAAGTGAAAATCTGAATTGGTGAGAAAGAGTCCAGGAAAATTGCAACAAAGATCCCTCCTCATTATAGTCATACACCTGCTCCCCTTTAAGGGAACCTGGGACTGTTCTATGAGGACTGTGCTGGGAAATCTTTCTTCATTTACTCTCCAGCCTTGATGTTACCCTTCCTGATGGCTCTCTGTCTCCAATACTCAAAGGACATTGAAAGGAACCTGCTGTTTGGATGTGGTGCAAATCGAAGAGCACAGAGGTCTTTGGGGGAGAGATAGAAAGGAGGAGAGACTGCCTTCAAAACTGGATAGCCCAAGATGCAGGACATGCTACTAGCTCACCATTTTCATATTTTTTGTTTAATAAAGGTGTCTATGATTTTGTAGCAATGCTTTCTGAGTTTCTAGCATATCAAGAGCTTTGGTGGCACAGTGGGTCATGTGCTGATCAGCCAGTTGAACCTAACAGTCACTTGGAACAAGAAAGATCAGGCTTTTGGATCCGGTGAAGATGGTCAGCTTTGAAAACCTAAGAGGATCAGTCCTGCTCTGTCCAATAGGGTCTCCATGAGTCAAAATTGACTTGATGGCAGTACATTTGTTTTTCGTTTTCATTTCTGACAAACAACCAAGGAGCATTTTGAAGAGTAAAAAGGTAATAAAAACAAGAAATAATAGTAAAGGCATGACCAAGAAGCCTGGTGATGCAAGGGAAGGAAATTTATAAAGGATATAGTCCAGGTAAGTGTGCAAAACTGAGAGAATAGGCAGCATTCCTACTGAGATGAGCATCTCTGCTGGCCCACTGAGTTATGGGTTGGGCTATTAACCACAAGGTCAGCAGTTCGAAACCACCAGCAGAGTCTAGAGCAGCGGTTCTCAATCTGTGGGTTGCGACCCCTTTGCGGGGTCAAATGACCCTTTCACAGGGGTCGCCCGATTCATTACAGTAACAAAATTAGAGTTAGGAAGTAGCAACAAAAATAATTTTATGGTTGGGGGGAGGGTCACCACAACATTAGGAACTGTCTTAAAGCTTAGAGGAAGGTTGAGAACCACTGTTACAGAATGAAAGACGAGGCTTGCTTTCTTCTTCCTTTTTTGGTTTAAACTTTTATTTCTATTGCCTTTAACTCTGACATTCCTGTCAGTGCCATCCCTTGCCTCTATAATCTTTTATTTTTCATTTTTAAATCATTTTATTGGGGGCTCCTACAACTCTTATCACAATCCATCCATCCATTGTGTCAAGAACATTTGTACATTTGTTGCCAACATCATTCTTAGAACATTCGCTTTCTACTTGAGCCCTAGGTATCAGTTCCTCATTTTCCCCCTCCCACCCTCCTCCCCCTTCCCTCATGAACTCTTGATAATTTATAAATTATTATTTTGTCATGTCTTTCACTGTATACATCTCCCTTCACCCGCTTTTCCACACCTCTAAGAAGCTTCAGTCTCAGAAACGCACTGATGAGAAAGACTATCCAGACCCTGAGCCTTCAGTTTGCCACCTTTCCTCCACTGTGCTACCATGTCTCCCCAAATAACCGCCCCCCCCCAAGGATGGCAATCAGGGAGTCCTGGGCATAATATGGCAGGAGCTTCTATCTGCTTTCAGGGATAATAGATTGAATGGAAGGAAGCAGAGAACCTAAGTCCACAGGGAAGACTGTACCACCACTGTTAACACGGATCAAGCTCTTGGTGTGTGCCAGGCACTGTGCTCATCAGCACCTGCATGATCTTATTTAATATTTCTAACACACTCCATTCTTCTTCCGACTTAATCCATAGAAGACTGCGGTATATACAGATGCATAAATTTGCCTAAGGTCACACAGCAACTTAGTGGTAGATAACTCAAATGAACTATTCCATGACAACACCAATATTTTTATGTTTTCTTTGCTATAACTTGCCTTTATAGTATCATTACATCTTTTAAAAATAAGAATCCATCATATTGTTGGGTGGACTAAACATCTATGGAAGAAGTGGAGGGAGGGAGTCTAAAGGGTTGCATATGCTAGCATTAAAATGTATATTAACTCCGCAGAGGCCTGGTTTGAGTTTTGTTTGCATTATTTTCATATGTTCCTACAGTTTGCTGTGAAATACATGCTAGGATAACGTGGCAAGTTCCAGCCCATGCAGGCATCTTTTGTCCAATACTTCAGTGCACCCAGGAGGTTAGTAATTGGGCTGCTAAGTGAAACGTGGGCAGTTTGAACCCACAAGCCTCTTCAGGGGAAAAAGATGAAGCAGTCTGCTTCCATGAAGGTTACAGCCTCAGACAGCCTTCTGAGCAGGTCTACTCCATCTTACAGGCTGGGATGAGTCCTGCAGCTCCTTCCACTTAGCGCCTAATTACCCCCCACCGCCAGCCCACAAACACAGCTATCAACTTGAGTCAAGCTCTTATTGTGTTCTAGACACTGCGTTTATCGTTACATGCATGATCATATTTCATAATGAGTCCCAGCATGCCATAATAGGATGGTGTCCCTGGAGGCACGGGTCTGCGTTTAATGCTCACGTTTGCAAAAAAAAAAAAAAAAACCTTTATAATACCCATATGTTTGCACAAAGTGATATTCTACCAAAACCCCCTTGCCAAACTCTTTATTTCTAGCTCTGTAGTGAAGTGTTCTCAACTTTTCATGGTCAGCCTCCAATGTCACTGCCCAGGGAGAAGCCACCAGCTGCTCCGTGGGAGACAGACTGGGCTTTCTACTCCATGAATAGTTACAGCCAGGGAAACCCACAGGGGGTTGCTGTGAGTCAGCATTGACCCCAGGGCAGTGGTTTGTCTTCGGTTTGTTTGCATCTACTGCTGTGATGTGTGCACAGGACGCCACGCCTTTCCTTTCTCCAAAACACAGGTATTGGTAACAAGACAGCAGAGACCACAGCATTGTTAGGAATCCAGAGCTACAACGGATGTGCAAACTATTTTAGCGATCTTAATCCAGTCCCGTATAAATTTGGGAAAGTACATTTTACTTTTAAAGCATTGAAAAAACAAAAACAAAACTCACCGTCACCCAGTCGACATGGGACGGAGTACAACTGCCCCTGGGCGTTTCCGAGACTGTAACTATTTACAGTCTATTTAAAGCCCGCCTTCCTCCCGTGGACCATGCGGTTGGCCGCCAAGCTCGTAAGCACTCCACCGCCAAGACTCCTGGAAGACTTAGACTGAGGGTTCAAGTGACGTCTAATTCGAGTTTCATTTTCTCAGTGCCATCAGTCACTCACTTTCTCACTTCCATTAAGCCCATGCCCACTCATAGCACTGCTGATTTTGCAGTTAGCACCCCACTACAGCACCAGGGCCCCCCACCAAACACAGAGCACTTTATATGACCTCCTAACCCACCTAATATGATCATAGCTGCCCTTAAATGTACTCATCTGAGCATGAACTTGTCCCCAGACTAGTTTGATCCTGAACATTTTATCACCAAACAAATACCAGTGTCCTAACTCATTGGTCCATTAATTTGCTTCTAATCATTCCTTTATAAAACATAAACCACCCACCCAACCTCATAACCTTTCTAATGGATTCAGAATCAACCAATTACCAAACTTGATCTCATCTGCATAGTTCTTTTCACCTTTCTAATGAGCTTTAACTGGTTCTGTAAGTTTCATCATTAACAAAAGCTAGTCCCTCCATTTTCAGCCATTTATTTGATTTTTTAACATCAAAGAAAGTGCTTATTTTTATTATTGACATCAATTTTTCCAAAATCATCTGAATCTCACCTCCCCCATGAAAACTGGAATATTCCCCAACATTCTTGTTGAATATTTTTCCCCAAAGCATTTGAGAAACATTATTTAAAATACGTCTGTTTTCAGATTCTACCATCACATTTATATTCTCTATCGGGTTTCGTGAAGGCTTTCTCAGATGTGACTGAGGAAAGACTGCCTTGCTTATTTCAATCGCTGAGTCTGAGAAACCCAGGTGAGGGTTGCAGATAGACCCATGTCCCTTTCCATGTGGAATTATAGATCTGAGCTTAGAGTATTCCACGAGAAATGGTCCTTCCACCAAAAACTTGCCGTTACAAAGCAGATGGAGCAAAGAAGAAGATAAAGAGGCATCTACATGAGGCAGATGGCAAGTTAGCTTCTTCATTGAAAGTGTTATTTCCCTATAATTTGCATCTAAGCTAAGGATCTCCCACTTACAGAGATGAGACTTGGCATGTCCTCCTTTTGTTCATTTATTCATTTGACAAACATTCATTCATATTCTGCCTTATATTAGTGAAGTTGTAAGAGTATGGGCCAGAGAATTCACCTTTACCTAAATCCCATGGTTTATCCCTATTACTTGGCCATTGTTACCATCTTCTATGGACTCATTTTGTGGTGAATGTATGCACACATAACTATTTGATTATGTGCATATTGGTGTAAGTTAAATTAATGTACATAAAATTCATCCAGGCAGCAATTATTTATGGAGAGTCTCTATGCCAACCAGTCTACCCAACAACCAGAGAAGAAGGCATTATTAATCTCCTTTGTTTTTAGGAGTGGAAGTAATGATCAGAGAGCTCAATAAATTGTTTCATTATCTTATGAGTGGCTAAAGTAGGATTTGAATCAAGATCCACTTGATTAACAAACCCAAGTTATTCCCACTATCTGTAAAACTGATTCATTTCAGAGACATTAGCCTATTTAAAACTCTTTATATTATGAGGGAAGAAACTAAGTCTAGAGAAAGACAATTATTCGCCCCAGGCTTCAAATATGCACATGTACACAATCTAGAGATAGATGGTTTCTCTAGGGAAGAAGGTGATTGCCCTTGTAAACACAGAAACCAGGCAATTTATTCTGGCTCTGTATAGGACACAACAAGAAGACAGAATGCTTATCGCCACCTCAAACCCTAGCACATGGTCCTCCTGGCATTGATTCACTGAGGCATGGGCCTCCTGGGGGAAGGATGCTTTGTTCATCATGCTGGTCTCTGCCACATTATGTTCATGGGTATGAAGTATCACATATCAAAATTAGCATTTGTGAAAATGATCATGCAATCCCTTCAGGCCTGCTGTGTCCCCTTAATAGGCCAATCTTTCAATTGTGAAGTGAGGATCAGTGTTCTTGGAAAATTTCCTTCTTTTTGGTACCTTGACCATGTAGAAACATTTTTATCCTTCCAATCAAGGCCAGGCCCATCAATATGAGACAGATACTGAATCTAGAGGAAAAAATTTTAATTTCTACCTAGGAATTGGGACATATCTGGAATAGTATAGATATTTTCATATTAAAGGCTCTTATTTTTTATGTACATCTTGTTATAGTTTTATCTTCCATTGTTCATGGAACCATAAAAATATAGTAAGTTGGTGTACAGGAGAAATTAGGTATCCATCAACTCATTCTTGCTTCAACTTCATCTACGTACATGGCCTTACTCTCTTTAGCAGGTCATCACACAGACTTGGCTTGAGTAGCGTGCACTATGGGGAATCCACAAGAGGGTGCCTTATTGTAGCATTGATGATTTGATTCTCACTTAATTCACATCAAAATTCACTGCCAGTGAGCCAATACTTATGGCATCCCTACGGAATAGGGTAGAACTGCTCCTGTAGGTTTTCAAAGCAGGGACTTTTTACGGGAATAGAAAGCCTTGTCTTTCTCCCTAATTCAAATTAAGGATCCTCAATCTCCCATCAGTTTATCTCTGTAACTACATAAACAAAGACAGATTTGTGTTCACTTAAAATTATATCCAGTAGTTGCATATGCAACCACAATCTCATTTCCAAATCACATTAATTTATTTTCTGTTTCTAAAATGACAGGTGTATTCAACACATAACTCAACAACTTTCTGATATGATTTTCTGATGTTATTTTTATCACAAATCAAACAAATTACCAAATTCATTTGTGCAGGTGGATTAAGAGGCATATGGCTAGTCCGGAAGAGTTAGTAAACTGCCTATGCACTATTCCTTAAATGATCCCATCATCCAGTGTTCTAACCATGTTGGAAAATGAACCATTGATATTACTAGAGAAAGTAATTGAGTAACTTTCCTTTGTTCAAGTTTTTTTTTCTTTGAAAGCATTTCTAATTTAGGGATAAAGTGCCACAATGTCAGTTTATATTTAAATGTACTTGCCGTTATGTTGGTCTCATGTCATTGGGCCTGATTTGGGGGCAGAACATTAGGTCTGTCTATGTAAAGTATTCCTTCTAAAACAGCATCTTGGAATTACATTAGCTTGCCACTACAAGTCCCAGAATATGGCATGATAAACAGATATATGTATGTATGTTTCTCTAATAAGTGAAGAATATGACACAATTATAACAATTTCAACTTTGCCATGAACTCTTACCTCTCTAATAATGTGCTGTTCTTGTATTCGTAGCTTTAGATAGGCAATCAAAAGTTAGAATGGAAATTTTGACTGAGGCGTTTTCCAAATTACATTTTAGTCCCAGCGGTCAATGTTATAAAATATTGTATGTGAAATCTATTTGACAACTCTTCAAGCCTTATTTCTCGAAAAGAGTATCAACCAACCAGCAATTGAAGAGTCCATAAAAAACATGGGAGACAGTTCGGAATATGCTATAAATCTCCTACCGCTCCTAGGGGACAGGTTCTCCCTTCATCACACATCAAGTCATTAGAGTTTTAGGGAAACCATTTGGAAAGCTTATTGAATAGTTACTTTGTTTTCAAATGCATTCATCATATATTGGGAGAAATATATAATTCAAGAGCCTCCAGGATGTTATTTGGGACATAACCACCCTCCCCGCATTTATTAGAGCAAAGGATGATGAAGTCTCTCATAAACTAACTAAGTCACAATGAGTGCGGAGTTGGATAGGTCTGGTAGTGTCCAGGAAGGTTCACAGAGGGTCATGTGGACCACATGGATTTGAAGGCTGTGGACTGAGTAGCCAGAGGGAAGCTAGAATACAGATGTAGTTGTCTTACAACACAGAAACTCTGAGTGAGCAATATTTAGAGTTGAGGGTGGTGGTACCAGAAGAGCTCAGGAAAGATGCTGTCTGCCTTAACCCTCTGTCAGGAACAAAGAGCCCTGGTGGAGGAACACCAGCCTGTGGGATTGCTGTGAGTCAGAATGGACTCCGCAGTGAGTTTGGTTTGGATTTCGTCGCTCTCAGTTCAACAGGTAAAATTCAACAACATTAACAACCAATAACCATAAAAAACAAAACAACGATATTAACTACCATAAAAAAAAAAACACAACAAACCCTGAGTATTCACTCTCTATTCAAACTAGGGTGAGGTTTTTTCCATTGCCCTGAGTATTCACTCTCTCTTTTCTTCCTTCTTTCCTTCCTTCCTCTTTCCTTCTTCCCTTCCCTCTGTCCCTGCTCTTTCCTTCTCCTCTCCCTTCTTCCTCTCTTTTTCTTCTTCCTGCCCTTTCTTCTCTCCTTTTTAAAAAATCTCTTCCCCATGCCATGTGAATACAAAAATGCTCATGGTCAGAGGGAGCTTTTTCCCCCACGTGGTTTCCCATGTGATTTAGTAGTGATTATCTAGTCAGCAGGAAGCCTAGTGGTGTAATGGTTACATTTTGGGCTGCTAGCCTCAAGGCCAGCAGTTCCAAACCAGCAACCTCTCCAAGAAAGACAAGGCATTCTACTCCTGTAAAACTTTATAGTCTCTGAAACTCACAGGAGAAATTCTATCCTGTTCTGCAGGATCGCTATGAGTCAGAATTGACCTGATGACAAGGAGTTTGTTTTTATTGCTTGTTTATTCAATTACCACATTTGTATGAAGTACCCCTTAAAAGACTAGAATATCTTAAAGCTCTTTGCAAACAGTCCTTAATTTCACAGCATACCATTTTACAGACACTAAATGTAGTAGTGTATATAAATTCCCTACATATAGTAGGTGTTCAAAAAATGGATCCCTCCCTTCTGTCTCCATAAACCACCTTCAATGTCATTTTAAATCTCTTCCTCCATCTCCTATTTCACAGGAGGGTCCTACTCACAAGAATCATTCCCCTTACATCCTTCCTGGGCGTGTTTAATAGTACTTAGTTTCTTTAAAAATAAATTTATTTATTATATTATTTTTAAGACTTTCAGGAACTTATGGAAAGATTTTATTCAAGGTCCTCAACTTAATATTATAGCACCTCAAAGCAAAAGGAATAAAGAAACTTCCCCCAAATCACACTAAGTTCAAAACAAAACAGTCCCCCTAATTCATCATTGGTCCTTAATTACTTTATTGAAACCTCCCTGAGGATGAAAAGCATACTGCATTCTTTTATTATCTTTATCCCTAAACCCAACTGCTGTGGTAAGATCTCCAAGTGAAACTTCATAATTCTTGCTGCATTAAATTGTACTGATTCTACGTACACAAGGGGTTTCATCAGGCGATTGTAGACTGACTCAAGTAGGGGCCTATTAAAATATAAAATTACTTCCATACTCTCAGAGATCCTGATTCAGTAGGTTTGGAGGGAGTCCCAAGAATCTGAATTTTTTAACTGATGTTCCAAAGGAGTTGATCTTATTGTCAGTGACAGGTCTAGGGGAAATAATGGGTGGATCAGGGTGTTTCCCGGGTGTTCTCAGCAATATTTCCCCCTCCCTCAGGAAATGCTACCGATGCAGCCCCACCTGGCATATCAACTTGAACAGTTTGGCTAATCTGCTCAGGTGTGGATTGTTTTATTAATAGTGAATTAATACCTTCAGCTGGGAGAGGTGGCTCTATTTACTGGGGTGGGTCAATTGTTTCTAAGGGCTCAATATCCTCCTCTTCTGGATCATCAGCCCATATGTTCCCATCCCATGTTTCATGGTCCCAACTTTTTCGGATCAATGCCCTCACTTTGGTATTAGACACTGCTCTTGATCTGCAATTCAGTTAATGTTGTAATTCAGCCACTCATATAATGAGACTCTGGACCTGGTTCTCAGCAATGCCAGCTCTATTACTAGAGGAGAGAAGGCTCTCCTTTGTAGCACAGGCAGAAGCCCACTTGAGGTGGGCTTCTGAGGCTCTGAGACTATCCCTCGCCTTAATCACACTCTCCATTGTAAGAAGGACCAGTCAGCTAGCTTCCCTAACTTATCATCCTGACAAAACTCCTGGAAAATATCAGATATGATCACTCAGAGTCTCTCCTTTAACCAGCACCTCATCTATCAGTAGTGGTACTGTAGATATTAGCTTTACTATTTCACACCATGGATTAGTAAGAGTAGCAGACTTATCCATGCTTTTGGGCCATAGAAGTAGCATTATTAGTGCTGTTAAGACTAATCAGGGAGGAGAGCCAATTTAAGAAGCCTATATTTATGATTTTATTTCTCGAGAAGCAATCCTGGTACCAAATGTGTTAGACAGGGTTCTCTAGAGAAACAAAACCAGAATGCTAATAACTTTGTATATATTTATACAGATAGATAGATGTATAACATAAGAAATAAACAGTTAATTAAATGATAAAGCAGTACAAATGGCTCAGTGCTACTCACCCCTATGAGACAGTTGTGAGACATTGGCAGTCCTTCAAGTCTTGAGGGCCACGAGGTAGTCCTCTGTAAAGCAATGCAGACTATCTGGGCACAGGCAGCAAACAGCAAGGCAGGTCACCAACAGTCAGCCAGATGACAGGGTCTGACAGTCCCCAGCTCAAGAGATGTAAATTCCAATTGTGTGGCGGAGCAGGTCTTGAAGGAACTTCAAATTACAGTGACACAGTCCATGAGTTAGGTGTACCACAGGTAGTGTGGCTAGCAAATTGAGGCACAGAACAAGCAAGGCAGCCACACACTAGTCCGATGATCAAAGAGCAAGAGACAAGAAAGTCGAGGCTCACCGAGCCATTTACCTCTCTGCCCTTCAATTAATCCCACATGTATTTATTTGCCAGGTTGGTACAATACACTAAATACCTCACTCTTCTCTCCCTTCTGCTTTAGCAATGCAGATATTAAAGCACTGCTAGCAACCTCAGTTAACTTGCTTGGTTTGGGACCAGTATAACTACTTAGATAGAGTTTATTGTAATGTAAATTTAGGCTTCCATCTCTCAGAGAGTTGAGAGAGCTAACCAATTGTGAGAACTTCTTACCACTCTCAGGATGATTTGAAAGACTGAAAAAATTCTTAATAAATTTGTTCAGCTGTTCTTTAAGTAACTTACCAAACAGGCATTTTTTTTCTCTACCAATTTTTTTTCTACCAATAAGGTTACAGGTTCATTTAAGCCATATTGCTCTTTAGGCTTCTTACACTGTAGTATTTTACAATCTTGCAATATTTTGATCTGGTTAATTTCAATCATTCCTTCCAAGCTAGATTTACAGGAAGTTAATGGGCACGTCTTAGACCCTTGTAAATGCCCTAAGGAAATCACCCCATATCCAGAGTTTAGAAACCTTTTCCCTCCAATTTCTAATTCCATGTGGGGGCGCTATTGTTTCCCCACAACAGCATTCCAAATGACCTTTTGATTTAAAGGGTGGTCAGATTTCTCAAGTACTCTTTCCTGATAGGTATAACTTTTAACTCTAGAAATGCAAGGAAGCAAAAATTGGCTTAAGTGAACTTTCTTCTTTATAAACCATGGTATATAAGATTTTATCACTGCCTTAATTTCTCCTTCATAATCCTGATCAATAATTCCAGCAACAATATGAACCCCTTAAGAATTTTGGTTGGACTTTCCTAATAAATGCCCCATAGTTCTTTTAGGTAGTGAATCCCAATTACCGCTCTTAATAATTTCTGATTTAATCACAGATTTTGGCTTTTGATCACAACTCTGATCAAGTCCAGCATCAATTTGAATTCCTTGAGCACTGGCTCTCTCTGGGAGACTCAGAGGAATGCTTCTTCAAGCTGCCTATAGCTAATTTCAGTATGGAATTAGCCTACCACTTTATCCTCCTGTGGCTTAACTCTCAAGGAGAGTGCCCCAGAAGGCTGGTGGGCTGCCTGCTTTGGTGTGGAACACCACGAATGGTGGGCAGAATTGCCCTGGCCAGGTTTATCACTGCAGAAGTTGGGCAGAGGTTCCTGACAGTGCTCTTTGACTCCCTGGAAAATGGCACCTTGTGGGAAACAGAAAGATTTCTCACAAGTCATCTCCCCCAAATATATGTTAGACTTAGGACACTGCTTGCAGTCAATGGTAAATGATTGTCAAGTTACCTCCCTGAATGACAGTGGATTATTGTAAACTTAACCAAGTGGTGACTCCAATTGCAGCTGCCATTCCAGATGTGATTTCCTTGCTTGAGCAAATTAATACTTCTCCGGTATTGGTATGCAGCTATTGATCTGGCCAATGCCTTCTTCTCAATACCAGTCTCAAAGGATCACCAGAAGCAATTTGCTTCAGCTGGCAGGGGCAAGAATACACTTTCACAACTCTCCCCCAGAGGTACATCAACTCTTCCACCCTTTGCCATAATTCAGTCTGAAGGGACCATGATCACCTGTCTACAACAAAATGTCACACTAGTCCACTATACTGATGATAGTATGCTGATTGGACCCACTAAGGAGGATGTATCAAAGACTCTAGCTTCATTAGTACAACATCTGCATACAAGGCATTGGGAAATTAACCCAAGTGGAAACACAGCACGGATTCCACTGAACTGGCAGCTGAGAATTCCCCCTGGTCACTTTGGGCCTCTCATGCCTTTGGATCAACAGGTCAGGAAGGGTGTCACTGTACTGAGTGGTGTGAGTGATCCTGATTACCAAGGAGAAATTGGACTGGTGTTACATAATGGAGGTAAAGAAGATTATGTCTGGAATCTAGGAGATCCCATAGGCCGATTCTTAGTGTTACCATGCCCTGTGATTAAAGTAAATGGTAAGGTACAGCAACACAATCCTGACAGGACGCATAATGACCCAGATGCCTCAGGAATGAAGGTCTGGGTCGCCCCACTAGGCACCCTCCACCTTAGTAAAATGTCTAGGGGTCCAGTGTATGTGGAATGTCAAGATATTCCTACTAAAGTGAAGAATAAGCTATTGCATCTGTACCCATCTCCAACGACTGAAAAGGAGGCAAAATGCCTAGTGGGCTTCTTTGGATTTTGGAGGCAACATATCCCTCACTTGGGTGTTCTACTTCGACCTATTTATCAAGTGACATGAAAAGCCTCCAATTTTGAGTGAGGCTCAGAACAAGAAAAGGCTCTTCAACAGGTTCAGGCTGCCGTGCAAGCTGCTTTGCCACTGGGACCATATGATCCACCTGACCCGATGGTGCTAGAAGTGTCAGTTGTAGATAAAGATGCAGTATGGAGTCTTTGGCAGACCCCTATTGGTGAATCACAGTATAGACCATTGAGATTTTGGAGTAAAGTCCTGCCATCCTCTGCAGACAACTACTCCCCACTTTGAAAAACAGCTGTTGAGCTGTTACTAGGCCTTGGTGGAGACTTAACGCCTCACCATGGGCCACTAAGTCACCATGAGGCCTGAGATACCCATCATGAACTGGGTATTGTCTGACCCACAGAATCATAAAGTTGGACATGTGCAGCAACAGTCCATTGTTAAATGGAAGTAGTATATACGAGATCGGGCCAAAGCAGGACCTGAAGGGATAAGTAAGCTGCATGAAGAAGTGGCCCAAATGTCCACAGTCTCCACTCCTGTCACATTACCTTCTTTCTCCCAGTCTGCACTATGGCCTCTTGGGAAGTTCCTTACCATACTTTAACTGAAGACCAAAAAACTCATGCTTGGTTTACAAATGGCTCTGCACGATATGCAGGTGCCACTCATAAGTGGACAGCAGCAGCACTACAGCCCCTTTCTGGGATCTCCCTAAAGGACAGTGGTGAAGGGAAATCTTCCCAATGGGCAGAACTTCGAGCAGTGCACCTGGCCGTTCAGTTTTCATATAAGGAAAAATGGCCAGATGTGAGACTGTATACTGATTCATGGGCTGTGGCTAATGGCTTGGCTGGATGGTCAGGCAATTGGAAGGACCATGATTGGAAAATTGGTGACAAGGAGGTGTGGGGAAGAGGTATGTGAATAGACCTCTCTGAATGGGCCAAGAAAGTAAAGGTCATCATGTCTCATGTGAACGCTCACCAAAGGGCTACCTCTGAAGAGGAGGACTTTAACAATCAAGTGGATAAGATGACACGCACTGTGGGGACTGGTCCTCCTCTTTCCTCTGCCACTCCTGTTATCTCCCAATGGGCACATGAAAAAAGTGGACACGGTTGGCAGGGTTGGAGGTTATGCATGGGCACAGCAACATGGACCTCCACTCACCAAGGCTGACTTGGCCACTTCCACTGCTGAGTGTCCCATTTGCCAGCAGCAGAAACCAACATTAAGTGGGAGATATGGAACCATTCGTCCAGGAGATCAACCAGCAACTTGGTGACAGTTTGCTTACATAGGACCACTTTCATCATGGAAGGGGCAGCGTTTTGTGGATATGGATTTTCCTTCCCTGCACGCAATGCTTCTGCCAAAACTACCGTTCGTGGACTTACAGAATGCCCCATCCACCAGCATGGCATCCCACACAGCATTGCTTCAGATCAAGGAACTCACTTCACAGCAAATGCGATAAGGCAATGCGCCCATGCCCATGGAATCCACTGGTCATATCGTGGTCCTCATCATCCTGAAGCTGCTGGTTTGACAGAACGATGGAATTGGCTCCTAAAGACACAATTGTGGTGCCAACTAGGTGGCAACAACTTGCAGGGCTGGGGCGATGTTCTCCAGGAAGCTGTATATTCTCTAAACCAGCAGCCAATATATGGTGCTGTGTCTCCAATAGCCAGAATTCATGGGTCCAGGAAGCTGGAGGGGCACCACTCACTATTACTCCTAGTGATCCACTTGCAACATTTTTGCTTCATGTCCCAGCCACCTTGTGCTTCTCAGGCCTAGAGGTCCTGGTCCTGAAGGAAGGAACTCTCCCACCTGGAAAACAGCATGGATTCCACTGAACTGACAGCTGAGAATGCCCCCTGGTCACTTTGGGCTTCTCACGCCTTTGGATCAACAGGTCAGGAAGGGTGTCACTATACTGAGTGGTGTGATTGATCCTGATTACCTTAGAGAGATTGGACTGGTGCTACCTAATGGAGGTAAAGAACAATATGTCTGGAATCCAGGATATCCCATAGGCTGACTCTTAGTACTACCATGCTCTGTGATTAAAGTAAATGGTATATTACAGCAATACAATCCTGACAAGACTTATAATGACCCAGGCCCTTCAGGAATGAAGGTCTGGGTCACCCCACCAGGCAAAAATCCACAGCCAGCTGAGGTGCTTGCTGAGGGCAAAGTAATACAGAATGGGTAGTAGAAGAAGGTAGTTTTACCTATCAGTTATGACCACATGATCAATTGCAAAAGTGAGGTTTGTAATTGTCAGTGTATTTTCTTTTTATGTGCTTATTGCATATCTTTCCTTTGTTCAGGTATGATATATCAGATACAATTGGACTCAGTGTGTTTTCATTTATATGTATGATAGATATTTGATGATAAGTGTAAGTGTGATTTCATTAATGTCCGGAAATTATTAATTATATATGGTTAAAGTGCCAAGTTTGGCTACAGGTGCCAAGTTGGCAAGGGGTGAATTGAAATAGTTAGTTTCTTGTGCCAACCTAGCCGATAAACACATGTGGAATCAATTGAAGGGCGGAGAGATAAATGGCTCGGTGAGCCTCACCTTTCTTATCTCTTGCTCTTTGATCATTGGACCAGTGTGCGGCTGCCTTGCTTGTTCTGTGCCTCAATTTGCTAGCTACACTACCTGTGGGACACCTAACTCGTGGACTGTGTCACTGTAATTTGAGGTTCCTTAAAGACCTGCTTCACCCACCATTGGAATTTACATCTCTTGAGCTGGGGACTGTCAGACCCTATCATCTGGCTGACTGTTATTGACCTGCCTTGCTGTTTGCTGCCTGTGCCCGAATAGCCTGCATTGCTCTACAGAGGACTACCTGGTGGCCCTCAAGACTTGAAGGACTGCCAGTGTCTCACAACTGTCTCATGGGAGTGAGTTGCACTGAGCTATTTGTACTGTTTTATGATTTAATTAACTGTTTGTTTCTTATGTTATCATCTATCTGTATAAATACATATAAAATTATCAGCATTCTGGTTTTGTTTCTCTAGAGAACACTGTCTAACACATTGTCTAAGAAGTAAGTGTATGGGAACCACTGCCTAGAATATATATTTTATCCTGGAATATACCCAAGGGTTGGGGGAGTCATCAACTTTGTCTAGCAACATGGTTTTGGGTGTATGACAGAACTTATAGCTAGAGAAAAAAAATCTCTGTAATGCTATAACTAAATTCTCACCACTGCAATTTCCTCCCTCCTACCCTTGGTGGAAATGGATAACAGCTGATCTTTTAATAACCCTTGAAGATTTTTTTTTAAATCAATTTATTGGGGCTCATAAAATTCATCACAATACATAGATCAATTGTGTAGAGCACATCTATACATTTGTTGCCCTCATCATTCCCAAAATTCGCTTGCCTCTTGGGTTCCCAGAATCAGCTCATTTTCCTTTTCCCCT
>NW_022111310.1:22928383-22949188 GCF_000313985.2 Echinops telfairi
CGCCACTGTCACCCCTGGTCCTGAGAGGTTCATCTGTCCTAGATTCCCTGCGTTTCCAATTCCCATCTGTACCGCTGTGCATCATCTGGTCTAGCCAGATCTGCAAGGCAGAATTGGGGTCGAAGATTATTATTAAATTACTTATCTACTTTCTCATTTTCCACCTAAATAGCCATATTATTTTAAAGACATCCTATAGGCCCTATTCCCCAAACCCTTCTCTGTCCCATAGTTGCCTAACTTTTGAAGTAAGACTAACAGACTAATACAAGCAGTCACCAGGTTGTGGATGAGATCTGTTCTTGGGTGTGTCTTGAAGCAGATTTTGTAGGTAAGTCAGAACATGTACATATGTTTCTTATATATCCTTACCCTAATACAGAAAAATGCTCAAACCCTTTCCAGTGAAGCAAGTGAAGAAGAATTTGATGAAGGCTTTGTTTTGAATAAAGGTTGGTCCACTCATTTCCAAATGATGTTAAATTTCAAAAACATGAAAGGACAAGTAAGAGTCGTCTGTCATTGGATCATTGTCACTCAGGACTGCCCATTGTATGCTCTGTCACTGGAGCCACATGACACTTGTGGAGAAAATTGTAGAGGGAGGAGAGTTTGGATTTGAAGGTGGTATTGTGTTACTTGTCAGCAGAGAGTTCCTCTGGATGTTGTCACTCTAGGCTGATAGAAAGGCCACACAGTGCTGAGGATGAAAGTCTATAAAGCCAGGCCAAGTCCCAGGGTTTAACATCAGAGCTTCCACCAAGTGGTTGTTTGATTTGAAGCAAATAATTTTTCCTTCCTACTATTTATTTCCTTCAAAGAAAGGTATGAACTACGTAAAGTCCAGCAGACATTACGTGGTTCCAATCAGTGCAACAGAAGAAAATTTGAGAAGTAGAAAGTCTAGTCTGTAGATTTTGAGGGTTACGTACCCAGGTGGTTGGCATGACAGAAAGTGAGAGAGAATCCGTAGAGCATGAGTAGCTTGGGAATAAAGTCTGCAAGATTACTCAGCGGAGTCCAGCTTCAGAGACACAATTAGGACAACCCAGCAGGAAAATTCATGGCTAGTTAAGCCAAACTTCAAATGGGAGTGCCCCTCATCTCACAAAATAACCTGTGATTTTCTTGGAAGGCAGTTGCTTCTCTGGGCTCTGGTTCCTGACTCTATCCACATGGAACCTGCTTTCTCAGCATGATCTTCCTCCCAATTCCCCAGCTGTTTTCTCACTCCTCCTGTGATATTTCCATTGCAGTCCCGATAAAACCATTATATGTTTATACTGTGATGGTTTAGACAGAGGCCCATGGTTTAGTAATAGTCACTGCCACAAGAAACTGGATACCAGGGTATAGGGTGTAAAAGACTGATTCAGCAGCATCATAAGCAACCATGCAGGTCAATCATTTATTTAATGAGAACTAGCATTTACTGAGCATTATTGAAAACCTGATGGACCTGCGTAACTGGTGGTGATGATGTCAAGCTCTAGTCTAAATGATGCAAAGCATTATCTCCTTTTATTATCATATAATGTTATTAGTTAAGGTGGATCACAATTGGCTGATCTTGCTGCTGAAGAAACTGATGTAGAAAGAGGTTCAATAATTTGAATGAGATTTTACAGCCACCTGAGCATCAAAGCAGACCATTTGCTATCAGGACTATGCTCACCATGTGACTTTACAGTTGGAAATAAAATCTACACTTTGATGGCAAATAAAGGAGAGCATTCTAACCCTGCAAAGAAAATTTTCAGTGACAACTTTATTGCTAGAGAATGAAATCCAAATTTAGTTGCCTAGCATCCAAGACTTTCACAGTCTGGATTCAAATTTTTCTTAAAACTCAACAGTTCTCTTTTCCACACCCTATTTAATCTTAGCCCCAAACCAAAACACAAACTCACTGCCATAGAGTCAATACCGACTCATAGTAACCCTGTAGGACAGGTTAGAACTGCCCCTGTGAGTGTCTGAGCTGTAACTCTTTATGGGAGTAGAAAGTCGTTTCTGTCTCCTATATAGCATGGGGCTTTAGAACTGCTGATCTTGCAGTTAGCAGCCTAAATCTTAACACTGAAGTCACCAGGGATCCTTGTCAGCCAAGACAGCCCCGAGATTTATTGTCTTCTCCAATCTTTCTCAAACTCCCTTTGTTTCTACTGTTTTCCCTCTCTACAGTAGTATTTGCATAATCCCTAAGACCAAATCCCAATGTTTCTCAGTAATCAATTCAAATGCTCTCACCTCATTTCCTAATTCCTGATCCAAGCAAACACATGTCCTTCTTTTTGATTCTAAGACCATTTTGAAAGAGATATTTTGATTCTTAGAATTTTAATGGTATACAATAATGTGCCATCATCTTCAAATTCAGTAATTCAATAATTTAGGAAGCATGTGCAGTGTGTCCCCTGTTCTCCCAACCTTAAAGTAAGTCCAGGAGAATCAGTATAAACATCTCCATTTTTTTCAGGAAGGCTCCGACATTCATATGGACAAGACAAGGTCATACAACTGGCTTTTAGATACAGATTTATAAACTTGATGTTTGCAAGCTCAGGTGTAGCTGTGTGCCCGCTGTTGGGTTGTTGATGGCAAGATCAGTGGTTTAAACCATTTTCAGATATTCCTTTGGAGAATGATGAGGCTGTCTGCACCCATAAAGACTTACAATTTTGGAAACAGTATCTTGGGCCATGATGAGTTGGCATTGACTCTGTGGTCTTAGGTTTGGTTTGGGTATGGCCCAACAACCCATTGTCACTAGGTTGATTCCCACTGATAGTGACCTTATAGGACAGAGCAGAATTGTTCCATAGGATTTACAAGTTGCAAATATTGACTGAATACATTTCCATATCTTTCTACCTTAGAGCAGTTGATGTGCTTGAACTGTTGACCTTTTGATTAGCAGCCTATTTCTTTAGACTGCACCTCCAGGGAGTCTACAAATCACAGTGTACTACCTACTTATTAGTTTATAAACTCCTTGAAAGCAGTCTCATTATTTTACTCATTTTTATTTCTCAACACATTGTACATGGCAGACACCACATATTTTTCTTTCTTTCCTTAAAAATTTTCTTTGGAAATTGACTTAAAATGAATTCCATCTTAGAGCTGTGCACTCACGCCAAACACAACCCAACCTGAAAATTGTTTTTGCCTTTGTTCATCAGTGATGAGTGTGTGCTTGCTCTTTAGTTACATTAAACTCTTTTATTCATCTTTGCTCTAAACTGGATTTCTATGTTCTTGCTGCTGCACTGACAATCCCTCATTTCAGCTGTTTGACAGTTTGCACGCCCTGCCTGTTGGCATCAATATTTACTAATGGACCCTTTCTCTTACAGAAGCTGCTTGCAATAAAGAAAGATAATGAAGAAATTACTTGACCCCAGACAAGCAGCTAGTGGTAACCATAGCCCGTGTCATTAGGCTCTTTGCCATCTGTGCCCAGGCGACAGGGCAGGGCAGGAAAGGATTGAAGAGCTGAAACAAGGCAGATGAACTCCAAGGAGAGAGAAGGTTAGCGACTGAGACAGAGGAAGGGAACAAACTTCTAAACCGTCTCCATACATCCATCCTATTTTATTCTTAAAATAATGCTAGTTCTCTTTTTCTTTGTTTTAATGAAAAATCTGATCATCAGAAAAGATAACTAAATAGCTAAAAAAAAAAAAAGATTTTATAAGCACACTCAGAAAGCAAAGGAGACTGTATATCACATTGGTTTAAGTTTTTGAAAATTAATTTGTAAGAATGTATTTGAATCCAAACTGCAGCCACAAAAATGTTATGTGACCTTGAACAAGTCCCACCCCCTAACTCCCCTACAAAAGTGAGAATAAGAACAGAAGCCACTTAGGTGTGTTCCTATGAGGATAAATGGGATAATGACATACGTGATAAACTTTCTAATTGTTATTCTTATTAATGTGATTGCTGTTGTTGTTGTTAGGTGAAATTTAATTGGATCTGACCCATAGAGACCTTGTGCACAACAGAACCAAACATTGTTCGGCCCTGTGCACTCCTCACAATTAATTGTGCCTGTGCCTGAGCCCATGGTTGAATCCATTAATACTATGAACACTGCTGTTATAGGATAGAGTCCACATTCAAATGGTGGCCTCTAAATTCAATGTTTTCCATGGCATCATGGATTTCCAACAAGTCAATAAATGAAAGGAGAGAGAAGGAAGGAGTAAGAAAGAAGTTATCTTTATTCTGAAAACCAACATCTTCTTGAGGATTGGAACACAGAGGAAGGCCTCTAATCAGATCTGTTCTTTCCAATATCCTGAGTCCTGGTGGCCTTGCAGGTACAGCACTGGGGTACAAACTGCAAGGTTGAAGGTTCAAACCCATCAGTTGCCATCCATGAGAAATATGTGGAGGTGTGCTCCTTTCAGGGTTTACAGTCCAGCAAACTCCAAGGAGCAGTTCTCCTTGTTCTGGGGTGGCTGTGAACGGACGCGATGGCAGTGATTTGGTTTGGGGGTCTCAACCTTAGTTATAGTCCAGTTTTCAGAGTGGCCTGATGAGGCCTGATGGCCATACTCACCTTAATACCTTTGTATCCATACTGTAACTTCATAGCAAATTTAATTCTTCATCGAAATGAATAATATATTCACCGAAGTGGAAAAATACAACACATTGGAGTAAGATAAATGAAGCTTTTTATGCATACTACTATTAATCCATATAATCCTTTATTTTCAAAGTCTTCATTTGTAAAGATCATTTGTAGTATTTTTAAAAGGTAATCTTCACACGGTGCAAGAATGTAAGTCATGCAAAAAACATCTTTCTAAAGGACTGGTCCTGATTCTAGTTTGCACTCTACCTTGGACTGTGACTTTGATCCAGTTTTCAACTTCTGTAAGTTAATGCTTCCAAGGTTTTAAATCTGTTGAACATAAGTAATACACATACATATAGCTATACACATATAAATATTTTTTAAAGGTCCACTGGGTTTATTACCTGATTTTAGTCAAACTTACTTTAGTCAAACTTACTCCAGTTTTTAAAAGGTTGAAGTTGTAGGACTTGCAGTTCATGAATTACTAGTGGGCATCTAGAAAAATTCATCCAAGCCATGGATGCCCCATCCCTATAAAAATGCACGTGGGCACCCAGGAAGGTTGACAAGGACTTCAGGGACATCATGACCACCCCTCCCCTGCAACCTACTTATGTATGAATGATGAAGATTTCGTGTTTTTCCTTCTTTCTAGTCCAGGCACCTACCATGAATCTAATGTGGTAGTGTTATCCCAGGTAACGGTGCCAACCCCTTTTCTTTTCTGAAACACGGAGACTTTATGAGTCTTTGAAAGAGCTTGTGTGTGTGATTTGCTTGAGAAGTCTGAAACAAGTAAATGGAGGAAACCCCAGGAGGTGGGCAGGAGAGTAGCAGCATGGTGGGAAGCTCTCAGCACCGCCTTTGTTGACAGACGAGTTCTCTGACCTCCCTAGTGGATGCCCTGTGTGGGGTTCTAGCTACAGGAACCAGATGCGCTGGTCTCAGTTCTCCTTCTGACAATTTCTCCAGAACCCTCCTCCAACCCATAGCATCCCCTGCGTGCACCCTGCTTTTTCAAGGGAGTGAAAGACTGAAGCAGGACTCTAGTCCTTTTCTGACTTTGTCAATGTTCAGAATCTCTGTCACAATTGTCCAGGCAAGATGATCTCACAGATGAAATGACAGTTGTGGATTTTTTGACTGTCTGGTGAAGAGTAGTCAGTGAAAAAATATACACTGTTTTTTCCCCCCCGAGTCTTTTCCTTACCTTGCACTAGCAATAATCCCCCACCCACGTATATACTTCTTCGTGTCTCCCATCAAACTTCATGGACCTTATTTCTTCATACACCTACCTTCTCTGACATAGAGGGACTTTCTCCATCAAATGGATTGCCTTCCAGCTGTGTATCCCCAGCACAATGCTGAAGAATTAGCGATGAGTTGCCACAATGTAGATGATGCGTGTATAAATGAATAAACAAAAAGCTGTATCTTTAACATTTCTGATCCTGACTTCTACTTGTCTGATAAGTCTCATAAGTTTGAATATTGCCTGTGATGTCTCTTGTGGCCATTTCAACCCCAGCAGAGAAGAAGGGTGTCATGGGTGGAATGAGTAGTGTCAGAATAGGATAAAAAAGGTTGAAAAATAGAGATGTGTCGGACCCCGGCCTTATAGTAATTAATCTTGGGCTGGTGTGGCGTTGGAGTCTCCTTCCCCTTTGTATAGACAGACATCAGATGTGGCCCCAAAACCATTTCTTTAGAGACCCATTATATAGCCCCCAAAGAAGTATGCAGGTTTTTGTTTATTCATTTATTTCATAACTTTTTCTATTGTAAACTATATAAAGACAGTGATTGTATATTTTTTAAAGTGTGGGTTACTCACTGCTAGAGCAATGACAGTACCTGGAATAATTATTTGTTCTCAATACGTGTGGCGTTGAAAAAAGTGAGTCTGTTTTTTCTTTCTTTCTTTTCTCTCCTCTTTCTTCTTTCAGTTTTTCTTCCTTATTCTACATCCTTGAGTCTTCATCTTTGCTTTCCTATCTTCTTAATTTTCCATTCACTCTTCTTTTTCTTTTTAAAGTTTTTTTCTTTCTTTTCTGACAATAAAATATTGTATTTGATGAGCACGGTGATGAGAACAATAGAAATAGCAATCGTTTCTTTAAAACCGAGGGCTTTTGCCAAGTTGATTCCAACTCATGGTGATCTTATGTGTCAGAGTACAACTGCTCTATCAGGTTTTCAGATGTTGGATTTTTGGAAATGGGTGGCAGGACTCTCTTCCCGAACCTTGGATGAATTTGAACCTTTAAATTTTTAGTGAGCTGTCAGGCAGGCTAACCATTTGCACTATCATGCTTGCTTTATTTAGGGCATGTCATTTCCCAGGCACCATTTTAAACACTTTACATAATTTATTCTACTTAAATACAAAAATCTATGAAACTATAGCCTTTTGTCTTTAGTGATTGAAATAGACTGCTTAAAAGTCTTGATGACCTCACATGATATAGGAATCTTTGGAACATTCTGGATTTGTGAAATGAAAAAGATAAAGCACTCTTGGACATTATTTTTTAACTCTTCCATCAGTTTCTTAGAAAATTCACTTCAGATTAGCAACCTGAAAATGGATCTGACTGGATTGAGAACGTTCCTTTCTGGCCTCCCTTGCTGGCACAGGTGACTTGACAGCTTCCATAGTTCTTGATCTGGAGAATTATGGGAGAATCTTGAACTTGTCAGGATGCTTGACCAGGCTTTTATCCTGTAAGTACATGACAGCAGCACTGGTCTCATCTCCCCTTGATTCTCTGTCCAGCGGCAGCCAATTCACAGAACTCTATGCAGCACATCTTCAACTAGGACTAGGGCAGCCATGAAAACACTTATGCTGAGAAGGGAAGTGGCCACAGTGTTAGAAAGGGGGCACTGGCAGGAGGACATCGGCGTGCTTGAACAATAGTCCTGCCTCAAGATCCCCAGCTGTGACATAGGAGGCAAGTCACTTAACATTTCCAGACCTCCATTTTCCTAATTATTATCTAAAGAGATTGGGATAGCCTAGCTTTTAAGTCCCAATTCAGCTTCGAATTCTCTGAAACTCATTTAAAACAACACACAAAAGAAGAAACACCAAATAATGAATGGCCCATGTGGGCAGTTTGACCTCAAGGTGGACAGCTACAAGTCTGAAACTTAAATCAGAGCCAATATGCGACTGTCTTTTTCCCCTCGCCAGAGGTGGCTCCTACTGAGTATTATAATATGAGAGAGAGAGAAAAGAAGAAGAAGAGGAAGTAATAATTTAGGGCTCATTCAGGGCAGTAAAAGAAATGAAATCCACTGTGAGTGCGACGCTGTGAGGCAGTGGAGAATTGCTGGCAGTGAGCATGAAGGTAAGAACAATGACAGAGGAACAAATGGACCTGATCTGTGATCTGAGAGCCACAGTCAGAGAGCTGGTGGTGAGTGGAGCAGAACTTGCCAAATTCTAGGGCTAGAGGTAATATTTCATTTGGTTTTTTGTTTGTTTCATTTTGTTGTTGTTGTTTTATAAAAGAAAACTCCTCTCAAATGGGTCCACATAACCACAGGGAGTCATTAACTCACAAAGTAGAACTCTTGAAGTAGGGAGCTCTTAAGGTAGATTTGATTCGGTGACTCAGGGCCATCTATAAGAAGGCCGTTTTCTTCCATCTCCCTGCTCATTCTTTCCTCGTGCCAGTCTTAACTTTACAGTTGAGTTTTCCTTCCCTCCTGGGGTGAAAATTATTAAGTCTCTTCCCATATCACATTGCCCAGAAAGAGCTCGAGGGATGATTCTAGAGAACTCTCCCAGAAGACAGAAGAAACTATTTTCTCAAAAGACCTTTGAAACGTCTCATTGTCCCAATGTCAGTCACACATCTGTCTCTAAATCATTCTCACTGGGCATAGGCATGGTGTGCTCCAATTGACTTAAATCTTTGGTACCCTAACTAATCATGGTTACAATTTGTTTCATTGGGAGTGGAGAGAGGAGGCTCATTCCCTGACTGGTTTAGATCTATTATGGATACTGTGAGGGCTTTAGGGGACTTAATACTCCGGAGACTATGGATGTCTCACAGGAGAAGAGAAAAACAAACAAACATGCATGTTGTGAGGCAACAACCATAGCAAAGAAACAAACACAAATCACTGAAGAGATGATAACATAGGTTTTCTTGATGATCAACTTTAATTGATTGGAGATGTGTGTTCATCTAAGAATTCATGAGAACATATTACACTTGATTACAAATGTGAGCTAGATACGGAAGACGTGTCTTTCCAGGGTACTGAAAAGGGTACATAGACCCTCGAAAGAGGCAACTACATCCGCATCTTTACTCACCTTCTCTCCGCAGGAAATTAAATTTGAAAAAAAGAAACCCATGTTGCCCGATTCCTGAGGTTCAGTTTGTTTAGATGCTGGAAGGCATACCACTAAGTAGACTTTAGGCTGCACTTCCACTTGTGCCGTGGACACAGACCCTGGAACCCCTGAGAGCAAAGGAAGGGAATGGAGTTCCCCCCTTGCACACCTTCTTTGACTGTGAAGTCACCAGACCGAGTGAAAATGAAAGGCACTTAACATAGCGAATGAAACAAGGGGAAATTAGATTTGATGCATACTGTTTGTATTATATCTAGGAGGTGACACTATTACAGGGGAAGCTGTTTAGAAGTCAGTCTGCATCCCCATGGTCAATCATGCTGGCTGGGTGGAGAGTGAGTAGACACATTGTCCCCCCAGTTTATTAGTGTTGAGACCTAAACCCCAAAGTGGGCTGATGTGCTTGCTAAAAAAGTCAGAGAGAAAGTGGTAAGGCATTGTTTTGAAATATTGAATTCAGTATGCAGATATTCATTGGATATTTTATAAAGAACTCTAGAAGACATGGATATAATTTCTGTTTTCAATAAATGTTCAATCCGTCTGAGAGAGTAGAAGAAGGGACAGTGGTGGATTATAACAATCAGGTTACAACCAGGAAACCAGAAAGCATGCTGAGGGAACAGGTGTTATGTAGACCTGATTAAACAGTGATGAAGGGGTTGAGGAGCTAAAGGTAAGGCAACAGCTCAAATATACTACTGTCTTTATGCCTGCAAGGGAAATGGGAAAGAGTATTAACATTTTTCAAGTGTTAACCTCTTTAAAGTGTTGGGGAAAAGGGGGGGGTGGTTCTTTGAGGACTGAAGTACATGTGATCCAAGTTACAGTATTTTCAATTGCCTCATATGTATGTGAAAGTTGGACACTGAATAAGGAAGACCACAAAAAAATCGATGAATTTGAACTATGGTGCTGGCAAAAAATATTGAAAGTACCATGGACTGCCTAAAGAACAAACATCTGCTTTGCAAGAAGGACAGCCAGGATGCTCCTTAGAGGCAAGGATGGCAAGACTTTGTCTCAGATACTTTGGAAATGTTATCAAGAGAATTCAGTCCCTGTAGAAGGACACGGTACTTGGTAAAGTCAAGGGACAGAGAGCAAGAGGAAGGCCCTCAGCATGATGTGTGGACACAGGGGCTGCAACAATGGGTTCAGGCAGAGAAACACTTGTGAGCATGGCTCATGACCAGGCAGTGTTTTGTTCTGTTGTGCATAGGGTCGCTATGGGTTGGAACAGACTTGACATTCCCTAACAACTAACAACATGGGTCATCCCGAGGCAAATTTATCCAGCGTAACTAAACTGTATAAATAAAGGAGACTTAGTTGTTGACGTGGGCACCACTCAAGATGAAAAGAGTGTCAACACACCCCAGTTTCTCCCTTTGTTCCATCCTCCAGTCTCGCTTCACTTCTCACACGGGATGCATAGGGTGATGTGGGACATACAGCATGGAGGGCTCTGTACCGCAGACCAGAGGTCTGGAGAAGCAGATGACGAATCTAAGGGCAAACCTGCCAAAATTGACACAATTACTATTATAATAGCAATGATTTGTGACTTACTATGAGAGGGAGAGAAACTTATACTTTATTACTAAAACTGTCTGGATTCGTCAGGCAAAGATGTGACTGAGACTTAAAATAATATTGAGTCCCAGGTGAAGGAAGCCATCTTAAAATTCTAGTTCATTGTTTTAATAGTCAGTTATCCCAGAATCTTTTTCTGCTGTTTTATTTCATTCAGCAAGTGAAAGAAACCCACACCACAGAGGCCAAATACTCAGTTTGCCACTACATCTCCCTCTCCTCTCCCTGTTTTTTTTTTTTTGGCAGGGGGGAGGGGAGTTGTTGTTGTTGTTGTTGTTGTTGTTTTGTTTTTCCCTGTCCCTCTCCCTCTGCCCCTTCAAACTAGACTCCCAAGAAGGAATTTTGATATTTGGGTTCATTTTGATCAGTTGTCGCCTATCATTTGATCAGCAGTGAGAAATGTGTGCTTAAGTTCTGGTATTCAAAATGGTTGGCAGGTTTTCCACTCAGGGATGAAGGAATTTGTTACTTCAAATAGGATTTACGAAAGTGCAACTTGGCTGGCTTGGGAATTGGCCTACAGTTGGGTGGAAGAAAAGATCATTTGCCATCTATCCAGGAAGAATCAAGGTAGCTATACCAAAGAGTAGCAGGAAGGCCAATTGCTCGGTTTCCCTATGAAACTACTCTGTGACCCCTTTGAAGCAGGGCCTTGAAGGCAGAGTCGACAAAGAGGCTCATATCTGTCCCAGAGACTTTTCATCTATGGGAGGCTTTTGCTTAGTCAAGAAGAGAGCTGCCTCAGGAAGAGGGTTAAGAAGCCTCATTGACGGGTTGTGATTTCACTCAAGATGTTCAAACCTACCTCTTTGGACTTCACTGATTTTTAATAAACCTAGAAACAGCACCAACACTTCAAGCATTCAAGAGTCAAAGTTTTATAGGAACTATATCTTCTACATGCATAGTTAAAAAAAGAACCTCCATTGCTCTGATCTCCTTTGATCCTCACAGCAATGTTTCATGTTTGGAAGGTCTAGAAACGCAATTTGGTTTCTTGTTTGACTCTTTGCAGAGGCTGATAGCAACACAACCACGGGTGACCCCATTCTCTTTGGCGTATAAGTCTCTTGATTCCCCAAGACGATGCTGCTTCCTATGGAAGCACACTGCTCACTTCACAACACCCCTCTTCCAGTGTCTCTTTTCTGAAATTTCCTTAGCCGCCCCCGCTTTGGTTTGGTTTCCATAGCCTCTTCGAATAACGTTTTTTCTTATAAAATTTAGAATTCTTTCTTATAAAAAGCATTCACCACCATGCTTTCCCTTTCCATCACTCAATGCAGATGGATTTAGAAGTGTGGGGGCCACCTTGAAGCCTGAAAAAGAAGCCCAATAAATGAAATCATGACTTGTGGCTGAAACAAAGGAGCAGAATAAAATACCCACCGAGATCCCTACCCCACTCGTATATCTGCTATCAAAGTATCATTACCAAAGCTCACCTCTTCTTCCTCTTCATCCCTAATTCTACCCATGGACAAAATTTTTTCCAAAAACATTTTACTTTTTGCAGTTGCGATCTATAACCTTATTGATGTGCCATTGGAGAGAATCTTCCCTAATTCACTGTCACACAAATTTCTATCTTCAAGAATACAGTTTCCCTAACCTTACATCTTCAAGAAAGAAATTTCAGGGTTGCGCATTTTGGGAATTTTCATTTCATAAACTGAGAAAACACAACTGAAATTATTGTGTTCATTTTGTAAAAGTCAAACCATCATGCAGACAATGAACGCAGCAGAAAATATCTCTGTATTAGTCAGAATTTAGTTTGGAATTCTCTGTTTCTAATATAAGAGTTAGAAGCAAGTCTAAAAATCCCTTGGTTTTCAGGCACCAGAGAAACTGATGTAAGGTGTAGTACAGGGACTTGCTGAACATCAGTACGCACATTTGCAGTGTCAACTTCCTAGGTCAGCAGGATTTCCACAAGACTTTGCTGTGTTCCAGTTCATGGTCATAGGCCGGCTGCCCCATTGTGTTGAAATGAAGCATTCAGGAGATTCACTGAAATTATCTTTGGAATTTCCAGCTGGGTTGCACCCTCATAATACCAGGGTTAAAAGCGTGGGGTGGGTGCAAAGAACATTTCCAAAGGGCAAGCTTCCGGGGATGGGGGTGGGGGCTGGGGGTGGAGAGGAAAGGGATAGAAAGAAAAGGTTTTTGTGAAGAGACTCTCACTATGAGCCAAAATCACCCATTGGGGTGAGATTGTTTGATGTATATTTAATTCTGGACATTTATTTAAGCTGATAGTAGTGATTTCATGGGGTAGGCTTCTTTTGGGAGAAAATGGAACCTTTCCGTTCTTCCCTCCCCTACCAGGAACCATGGGGGAAGGGGGGTGTGGGGATTGGGTGGGTGGAGTTGAAGGCAATTAGATGCTGCAAGGGTTAGAGATCCTTTTGCTGAGCAAGTCATGGTCTTTCCTGGTCCCAAACGAGGATGGCGTGAATAAGGGGAGGAGCTGTGCTAAGCAACTACATTTGATCTGGAGCTGGAAGACTTGGTAGGTATGGTAAGTCCAAGAAAACCTAGCCTCAACTATTCGTTATGAAGAAGTGGGATATGGGTCTATCAGTTAAAATAGTCGTCATAGCCCTGCCAGCACTGGCTAGACTCGATATGCTATGTGCACTGTCGATCTTATCTCTGAGGTTAATTATCATTATCTTTGTGATAAAGTATTAGACATACTAATAAACTGCCGACATCATACAATACATTAAGAGAAGCGAGGTTGCTGCCCAAGCCAACCTATGGCAGGGTCGGTGTTCAATAATAAAACCAGTTGACAGAGAGTCAACTTTGACTCACAGCCATCCGTGTGCATCAGAGTAGAACTGTGAGCCATAGGGCTTTTAGTAGCAGTTTTCTTTTTGAAATGATTGTCAGGCTTTTTTTCCTAAGTTCCCTCGGGGGTAGGACTCAACCTACAACCTTTCAGTTAGAAGTTGGGCATATTAGCCATTTTTTTTCTACCCAAAGATCCTTGTGTTCAGCAATAGCAAACAACCAAACTCAGCCACGGTGTAGATTCTGACTCGCAACGACCATTTAGGACAGAGGAGAATAGCTCCTGTGGGTTTCCAAGATTTTAAATCGTTACTGGAATAGACAGCCTCATCTTTGTCCTACAAAACTATCAGTGGGTTCGAACGACTGACCTTGCGGTTAGCAGCTCAGTGTGTAACTCACTCTGCCATCAGAGCTCCTCGTGCTCAGGGGTGTTGTCGTTGTTGTTGTTAGGGGCCATCAAGTCCGTTCCAACTCATAGTGACCCCATGTCTGTGAACGACAGAAAGAAGCACTGCCTGTCGGGAAAGGTAATTTGATAGCGTTCTCATATAATAGAAATAAATGATTCCACATCCTACCCGACTCCTTAGACGATGTGTCTAACCATTGCATTATATGGTCATTTTCTAAATCCTTAGCCACCCCAAACTGCGAGAGGAAATAGAGCAGCAAGTGGGGATCAGACGGGGATGGATAAAAAACATAGATGGTGAGAAGAGAAAGATCAAACAAAATGGTTCAGAAAGCACAAAGCAGTGTCAAGAAGTCAAGCAAGCAAGCTGAGAATAAAAAGCTCATGCTTATGACAAAGAATCCACTTTAACAGACTTGTTTTTCCATTTTCTCCCCCCAGCTGATCTGATGACAATCTCATTCCGACTAAATTTTCCCGTGTTGTGCATCTCTGTTTTTCCATCTCATTTTCTCTCACCTAGCTTATTTCCATTCCATTACACACCGCCTGCTCTTCCTTCCTGACCACTCCATTTTCTGCCTGGCCTAGAGACGCTGCTCGGGAGCCTCGAGATACTACGCCCTGAGCAGCTTGTCTTCTTTCCTCCCCTGGTGACTAATGGCTTTTTGCTGATTCATTGGCTTTCCGGGGGGTCAGCGCAGTGTCCCACCCACCCGCACAGGGCTCTGGATGTGTGCCTGGCAGCAGAGCCCAAAAGGAAAGAGCCAGGAGGGAAATCTAGAGGGCACAGAACACTAACGAAAGAAAGCAAAACAAGAGGGTGATAGGATAGAAAACAATCCGATATGTATATAATCTGAGTATGGGGGAAATAAAAGGAGAGAGTGCGAGAAGAGGAAAACCTGTAGCCCTCTAGCGGATTCTGACCTGCAGAATTGCCCCTGTGTGTTTCTGAGGCTTTGCATCTTTACCGTAGCAGACAGCCTAGTCTTTCAGCCTCCTGCAGGGTGACTGGTGGGTTTGAGCTACTATCCTGGCAGTTAGCAGTTCAATGTCTAATCTCTACCCCAACAGGCCTCTTGACGAAAGACGCACGCGCGCACGCACACACACGCACGCACGCACACACACGGACAGGGGAAAAGGATGACAATCAAAAGATGAAAAGAAGGAAGAGGAACACGGGAGAAGAAAGAGCTGAGAAAGCCGAAAAGGGAAAGGGCCACAGGTAGGAGGAGTGAAGCTGGCTGAAGGGATAAGAGCAAACTGCCGCAATCACGCTAGTGGCGCAGGCAGTGAGCTAGAGACGCCGCTAGTAGGAAGATAACTGGAGAGAAGGGAAACAAGCCCCGCGGGGAGAAGATAGACATCAGCAAAACAAGATTGAGCGAGATTCTTTGATAAAATGAAAAGATTATTTTTTTCAAGTCTATCTTTTCCCTTGCCTCTACAAACCCACCATTTCATTTAACAACAAATGAGAGCATTAAAATAGCTGAAAAACAAGTAATACTACAGGATTGTGTATGTAGGGGATATTGGTCAGTCAACAAAAGGTCTCTTGGGGGACCGCAGGGTTTCATTTAAGCTTTAGGAAATATGCAATCATCATCGTAATGGCTAATATGAACTGAAAATGTCCCATGTGCTAGCAGCGTGCTAAGTAGTTTGCATAAATAACTGCGTATCATTCTCACAATGAATCAACGATGTCGCTACTATTATTACCTCTGATTTGTAAGGGGGATTTGAAATCCGCAGGTGGCAGAGCCAGCGTCAAGGCCAGGCAGTCTTGAACACAAACATTTAACCAAGTTCCAGAAGGAGAAGCTATGGTAGAAGGAAGCAAGACTGGTACTGAACTTCAGTCAACATGACGGACTGTGTGCTTGGCATGGACTGGCGCCTAGAGAATACTAGACACCAACCCACTGGTTTTCATTGAGTTTTCCACCTCCTATCACCCCGATATGTCAGCGCAGAGCCGCCCTTCCTATGTTTTCACGGCTGCGATTTTTCAGTAGATTGCCAGAATTTTCTCCTAAGGAGATACAAGGTGAGTTCGAGCCATATAATTTTCTCTTAGGAGCCAAGCACTCTTAATTGTTTGTGCCACCCAAAACTCCTGAGAGAGGACTCACCAGAGATAAATAATAAATCCCCTTGGCTCTCACTGGGACGAGGAAGGGTAGATATGCCAGTGCCCTGTGCACATGAGAGAGGAATCAGGGCTTCCCTGGAGGTAAGAACCACATATTGTGGAAACAGAATATGGAATGTCCCTACATGAGCAGAATTTTAAGGAACAATAAAGGTATCCCTTAAATGGTTTCTGTAGAGAACCAATACTAAATATCCTTGGCTTTGTTAGTTACTGGTCACTGTCAGATTTGTTCAACTATATTGTTGCAGTGCAAAAACAGTCAAAATAACACGAAAACTAATAAACAAAGCAGTGCTCAAAATGACATATTTATGGCAATGAAATTTGAGTTTCATGTCATTTCAGATGTCACAAAATATTATTTCAAATGTTTTTCTGTTACTTTGAAATTGGAACAACCAGTTATACATCAGCGTTGTTGTTAAGTATCATTGGGTCAATGCCAACTCAAGCAACCCTATGTACAACAAAACAGAGCACTGCCTTGTCCTACAGCTTTCTCCTGCCCCTGTCTATGTGCGAGCCCACTATTGATTCATTGTGTCCATCATTCTCATTAAGGGTGTCTTCGCTTTTGGTTGAACCTCTACTTTACCAAGCATGATGCCCTTCTCCAGGGACAGGTCTCATTTGATAACATATGTCAAGTAAGTGAGATGAAGTTTCACCATCCTTGCTTCTAAGGAACATTCTGGATATGTTTCTCCCCCCAAAACATCTGTTCATTGTTCTGGTAATCAATAATATATTTATTATTCTTAATAGAATTGTGTTAGTCTGGATTAACTAGAGAAACAAATCCAGAGACACTCATATGTGTATAAGAAAGAGCTTTATGTAAAAGAGCAATTGTATATTGAGCAAACATCCCAGTCCAGTCCAGATGAAGTCCGTAAGTCTGATATTAGCCCATATGTCTGATACCAATTTGTAAATTCCTCTTCAGACTCACAGAACACATGTAATGACGCCGAGTGCAGGAGGATCACAGGCCAGTGGATGGAAAGTCTTCTGGAACAAGTGGCAGTGGAAGCATTTCAAAGCTGGCAGGGGTCCCCACATGGCTCCTCTGGCTCTAGGACTTTAGCTCCATGTGTCTTGTCAGCAGCAAGAGGAAGCAGAGAGTCTGTGTGTGCCCCTTCTCCAGGACAAGAGTTCCCAGAATCCTCAGGTCAAGGCCATGCCCACACAGAGGCCTCATTGGCTATGACCTGATTGACAGGCTAGACTCCACCCCTTCACAAGTTGGCAGGAGATTTTGTAACTGCCACAATAATTAAAAGGCAACCTTTCTTCCTTAATCATTGTTTCCACTTATTTTAGTCCTTCTCTTTCCATGACCTTTTTCCTTTTTCATAAAAGGTGATTTTCTCGTTATCCCACAACTTCCTGGTTTTTGGATATCAGTGTTCAGTGCATAAAATCTATTCCTGAATTTGCCTGTAAATTCAGATGCGATATGGTCAAGGCCATATTTTGGTACTTCTGGACTTGTTTAATTTTCCTCAACTTGAATATGAACTTGTGCATAAGCAATGGGATGACCTGTTCTGCCATTGGCCCTTGGTGTTTGTATTAGTCCAGGTTGACTACAGAAACAAATCCAGTGACACTCATATATGTTTAAGAAAGCGCTTTATATCAATCGGTAATTATATATCTAGAAAGCATCCCAGCCCAGTCCAACTCAACTCCATAAATCTGATAGTAGTCCATAAATCCCTCTTCAGACTCAAGCAGCAAGATGCAATGATGCAGAAAGTAAAAAGATCACAGGCCAGTGGGTGCAGAGTAATGTGGATCTAAGCAGGAATCCAGTAGCTCTCAGGTTCAGTGGCAGAGAGTCCCCCAAACGAAGAAGATCGGGAAGTTAGAGTGAGTTTTCCAGGGTTCTCTTTATAGAAGGCCACATCCCCAAGGAGACAGCACCATGCTGGCTCCTGTTTGACAGGTTAGATTTCAGCCCTAAAGTTGACAAAACATTGTCTAACTACCACAGTGTTGTTCTGATGGGTGGTATTGAACTTCTCCATCATCTTTCCACAGATATAGTGGATTTAATTCTTGAGTGTCATATCTAGTGATGCCAAAGTGCAGAATCACTGTTGAGGCTGTGAAAAAAGGCATTTTCAATGAAATAGGCATTAATTCTGCAAAATTCTATTACATGTTTCCAGCAGTTTATATAACCATATATATTTTCCAGTTGCTGATCTTTCTGTTTCTCACGTTCCTAGTCCAGTCACTAGTAATAATCAATGCACCCTGATTGCATATTTGATCAATTTCAGATTGATGAAGTTGATAAAAATATTCAGTTTCTTCATCTTTGGCATTAGTGGTTGGGGTATAAATTAGAAAAAAACGTGATATTACTGCTATTTCTTGTCATATTCATATTTCCTATCTCTGAGAGGACTATATTTAAGAGTAGGTTTTTAGGACTAGCATTTTTTAATGAGAATGCAACCCCATTTCTCTTCACTTTGTCAATGCTAAAATAGTCAACTATGTGGTTGTCTGATTCAAAATGGACAACACCAGTCCCTTAATGTCTATGATGATATTGACCTATATACATCCATATTCTGGTTATTAGTGGGTATTTCCAGTTATTTCTTCTCAATTTCTGTCATAACACATCAGTAACTGAAGATCCAGAAATCTGGGCTCCAACTATGTCAATAAGACCAACTTCATTTGAGAAGCTATCCCTTCTTCTGTTGTATTTTGAGTGTCTTCCAACTTGAGAGTCTCATCTTCGGGCACTATATCCATCAAGCTTCCCCTATTCCTCAAAGTTTTCAATAGCTGATTTTTCAGAAGAGGGCTGCCTCATCTTTCTTAGTCTGTAAGCATCACTCAAACCTGTCCACTATTGGTGACCGTGTTGGTATTTGAAATACCAGTAGGAGAGCTTCCAGCATCACAGCAGCAGGCAAGCCACACAGTTGGACAAACTGATAGACAAGTGGTGGCAGATCACAGTTTCTACAAAAAACAGATGCTGACCAGTATGGGGCACATGAACTCTAGTTGACCAACCTTTGATAGAGTGAAAATTAGGGCAAGCATACCTGGTACAGAAAAAAGCACTTGCAAAATCAGAGTGTTATGAAAGGGTCGGTAAGTTTGTTTTTTTTTGTGGGGGGGGGGGGTTGCTGTCTATAGAAAATGCCAAGTATAGTGTGTGGCATAGTTGAGGTAGCCATGGAAATGTATGTTGGATCTGCATTACAAAGTTTATAAAACGCTACATAAAATCTTGAATTTTATGACTATAAGTATCCCTTGAAATAAATTGTAAGCCAGGTTTTACTACTCTCATTTTATTTTAGAAATGCAATTTAAATAGAATATATCAGAAACTCTAACAATGGTGCAAGCACATGTTACTAAGGTCCTAAGGCAAGGCAGAAGAGACAGAGCTTGGGAAATTCTATTCTGTATTTAGGAGGTGTGATTGACTGGCTTGGCTTTAATGATTGAATAGTTGAGAAAAAAAATTGGAGGACTCTAAGATGTTCAGATTGTCTGACTCAGTGGTTCTACTTTCAAGATGAATCAGATAAGGTAAGTGGCATAAAGAAACTGACCTATCTCTTAAAGTCAAACTGAAAAAGCATGTGTTTGTATATGTGCGTGTGTGTACTTTTCTAAGGACAAGAGTGATACATACTTATTCTAGTTACGGTAATGTTCGATGGTTTAGTAAATCAATCATGCTGGTTTATTGGATCTTCAAGTACTGTACCTCTTGGGCACCACTTGAAAACCTTGACTTATTCTAGTCAGGTGCAACCCAGCAGTAGCCTTCCTCAAATAAGCATCAGGCACCCGTAGCTATTTATCCTTTGGCTTTTCTGACTACAGCAAGAAACATACATTGCATCCAATCACATGAAACATGGAAATGCAGATTTAATGGCCTGATGATCACCTCTTGATCAGTAGGGGCTGAAAATAGATTTGGGAATGATTACTTCCTTTGTACCATTGGAAGACAGTCCTGTGGTGCAATACAAGCCTCTGCGGAAGTTTTGGTTGGATTGAGCACTAGCTCCATCCTGTCTGCAGTGCTGGCCTAACCAAGAGTGCATCCTGAGTTTATTTCTTCTTTCTATCTCTCACTCGATTAACCTCTTAATCCTGCTTCCTGGAATCAATACCTTCTCCTATCAATACCTTTTCTGAAGCTTTTTAAAAAAAATCATTTTATTAGGGGCTCATACAACTCTTATCACAATCCATACATACAACAATTGTGTAAAGCACATTTGTACATTCATTGCCCTCATCATTCTCAAAACATTTGCTCTCCATCTAAGCCCCTGGCATCAGCTCCTCATTTTATCCCCTCCCTCCCTGCCCCCCCTCCCTCATTAACCCTTGATAATTTATAAATTATTCTTTTGTCATAATTTGCACTGTCTGAAGTCTCCCTTCACCCACGTTTCTGTTGTCTGTCCCCTAGTAAGGATGTTATATGTAGATCCGTCTAATCGGTTCCTCCTTTCCAACCCACCCTCCTTCCACCCTCTCAGTATCGCCAGTCACACCACTGGTCCTAAAGGGATCATCCATTCTGGATTCCCTGTGTTTCCAGTTCCTATCTGTACCAGTGTACATCCTCTAGTCTAGCCAGACTTGCAAGGTAGAATTCGGATCACGATAGTGGGGGGGAAAGGGAGGAAGCATTTAGGAATAGAGGAAAGTTATATTTTTCATCATTGCTACATTGCACCCTGTCTGGATCCACTCCTCCCTGAGACCTCTCTGCAAGGGGATCTCCAGTGGCCTGCAAATGGGCTTTGGGTCTCCAGTCCACACTTCCCCCCTCATTCACTATG
>NW_022111310.1:22949656-22956997 GCF_000313985.2 Echinops telfairi
GGGAAGGTGAGCATCATAGAATGCTAATTTAATAGAACAAAGTATTCTTGCATTGAGGGAGTACTTGAGTGGAGGCCCAATGTCCTTCTGCTACCTTAATACTAGACCTATAAATATAGGCACATAGATCTATTTCCCCATCATATATAAATATATTTGCATATGTACATGTCTTTATCTAGTCCTCTATAAATGCCCTTTGCCTCCCAGCTCTTTCCTCTTGTCCTTGAGGATGATGACCCCAATTAGAGTAGCCAGTCCACAGAGAGGAGCACATGACCAGTCCCACTATGAGACATGATGCCCCTCACTGACCCATGGCCCTGCGGGGGACAGCACCAGAGACACAGTGTGGGAATTGCACCTGATCTGATCCTGCCACACGGAGGCAAAACACTGGGGGAGTGCAGCAAAATAACAAGGAAATGGAGCAGCAAAGTCTGAAGGCAGACTTTGGGGCCAGGGCATGGTGCCCCGACACACTGGACTGGAAAACACTCCTAAAGGCCAACAGTCCTTGAACTAACTACAAGCTTTGCTTTCTTGTGTTTTGTTTTGTTGTTTTCTTTTTTGTCATTGGCTTGTTGTTGTTGTTGTTTTGTTGTATATTATTGCTTGTTTTGCTCTGTCTTGGTTTTGTGCATGTTAGTATATCTGTAGGTGTGACTAAATAAGATAGGCTGGACGAACAATCTGGAGGAGAAAACAACAAGACCGACAGTTCCGAGGGGACATGGGAGAGGGGGATGTGGGGGGAGAGGAAGTGGTGTGAACAAACCCAGGGACAAGGGAACAACAAGTGATTCAAATTGGTGGTGAGGTGGGTGTGGGAGGCCTGGTAGGGCATGATCAAGGGGAATGTAACAAAGAGGAATTGCTGAAACCATGGTACGGACTGAGCATAATAGTGGGACAGGAGGAAAGTCAAGGGAAATAGAGGAAAGAGCTGGGAGGCAAAGGTCCTGTTGTTTTCTCCTCAAGATTGTTCATCCAGCCTATCTTATTTAGACAGACCTGCGGAGATAATAACATCCACAAAAATAATACAAAGCAAAACCAAGCAACAATATACAACAAACCAATGACAAAAAGCAAAACAAGACACAAGAAAGAAAATCTTGTAGTTAATTCAAGGACTGTTTGTTTGCCTTTAGGAGTGTTTTCTAGTCCAGTCTGTTGGTGCACCAAGCCCAGGCCCCAAAGTCCACCTTTGGCATTCCCTGGGACCTTGCTGCTCCATTCCCTTACTGTTCTGTTGCACACACACACACACACACACCCCTTAGTGTTTTGCCTCAGTGTGGCTGGTCTGAAGCTTTTAAAAAGACTCTTTTTTATGGGAATCTGGGTCAAAGGCAGTTGGTTAACATAATAGCTTATTTCTTGCTTAGATCCTCTGCCAGGGTAAGTATTTATGGTATCTACCAAATTGTAATTCAAGAACACAAGTTCCTTTCATTGTGTAACTCTGGCATCTTTTGGGGCTTCACAGTTGCCTCCAAAGAAAACATTGAATAGAGAAGGCACACTTGTTCTTTGAATACCTTGGATTAGATGTGGTCTCACCCATTCTCTCCTAAACCAGACACAAAGGCTTGTAACATATCACTACTGGGACCTCATGGGACTGGGAAACTTAGTCTAACGTTTCTCTTAGCGAAAGTCTACCCTGCGGAAGGAAGAGCATGTGCTTTGACTATCAACTAGTCATCTCTATCACAATTCTCAGTGAATTGAAAATGTGGAAAATAAAGGAAATGATCAATAACAGATTCAAAACATGTATAAATTATACAGACAGAGTAACTCTTTTGTTTTGATATCTTTCTATTTGGCCTTGTTTCGGTATAGCTGTTTCATACATTTAGATGTATACATGGTATAAAAAACAATCCCCTTAGAGAAGGGTCACAAGGAAGAGACCAGCCAGTCAGGGTGCAGTATAGCACCAAAGAAACAAACAATTTTCCTCTAGTTTTTTAATGTTTCCTCCTCCCCCACTATCATGATCCCAATTCTACCTTACATACCTGGCTAGACCAGAGCATGCACACTGGTACAGATATGAGTTTGCAACACAGGGAATCCAGTCAGATAAACCTTTCAGGACCAATAATGAGAGCAGAGATACCAGGAGGGTAAGGGAAAGGTGGGGAGAAAATGATCACAATGGTTTACATATAACCCCTTCCCAGGTGGATGGACAACAAAAAAGTGGGTGAAGGGAGGTAGCAGTCTGTGTAAGACATGAAAAAAATATATTATAAATTATCAAGGGTTCATAAGAGAGGATGAGGTTGGGGGGATGAGGAGCTGATACCAAGGGCACAAGTAGAAAGAAAATGTTTTAAAGATTATGATGGCAACATATGCACAAATGTGCTTGACACAATGGATGTATGTATACATTGTGATAAGAGCAGTAAGAACTCCCAATAAAAAGATTAAAATAATAATAATAAATATACACATATATTTGACATTGGAATCATATAGTAATTATAGGTTTATGTCATACTTGATGCACTTACCATTCAAATATGTACATTTTTCTCATTTCATTTACATTCTTAAGATATTGGGCAGGTTGAATTAGAGTTGGCTGACCATGTACAGCATGTGGACACACCTCCACAGACATACATAAAGTTCACAATATTTGGGCCAGGTGAGACCTGGACACAAATAAGCATATGTTCTATTATGTTAAGTATTAAGCACATGAGCTGCTAAAATGCGGCTGCCAATGACTTTTATGTTCTAACTTTAGCCACTTATTTAACTCATTAAATTTTTTTTGGTCTCTGTAAGCTTAGAGAAAATAATTAAATGCTTTGTTGATGTTAAATATTTCAGCAACAAAAGACCAATTTGAACATGCTGCCTATTATTGTCCTGATTCCCAAGTCTCTACCGTGGCTTCACAGGGAGCAGAGAAGGAGAATGTGATGCACAGTGTTATCTCTATCTCTATGCACTGGTGCCCCCAAAGCCAAAGGCCCAGCCATACATGAGATTTAAGTGGGTCATTGGTCGTCCCCCAACTGGGCATAGGAAGTGCCCTCATAACTAACAATAATCAAATCTCTAAAGATGAATAAATTAGTTTATTAGGTCGAGTAGTTCTTCTTACTTCTTACATTTTCCCAAGCAGTGAAATGTGAATATTTCCAGTCAATATTTTCCCCACTGAATAACATGTCAAGGTCAACCAAACTCCAGGCAGGGCAGGGGGAGTTCCATTATCTATTCTATTTCCCCTAAAACTGCCACACAAGTAATTATTACATATCTGACTGTGGGAACATAGCCTCAAAGAGGTTTTCCACCATTGCTCCACCAGAGAGCACTGTAGATAAAGAGTTATATTTATAATTATGGGCATCCAAAGGAGGAAGCTATGGCTTCCATTAGGAAAACGTAAAAGTGTGGGAAGTGCTTGTGACTGGCTCCCTGAAGGAGATAGAACCTACTCTATATACAGGTGAAAATGTCCAATTAAAGTTTGAATACCTGCAAAGACAGACGAGCATAATGGCTAATCATTTGCTCAGGATTCAAATGGACGAAGTTGAATCTGAATGTGACGCTGGGAAACTGACCTGGAGGAAGTACATTAGCTTCTCTGTATTCCACCTCTGAGATGAGGTTCATAATATGCCATCATGGAGTTTCAGGAGAGTTGCATAAAACAAAGCAGGCATTTGGCCCAGGGTCTGGCCCTGTGGCTAAGTGGTTAAAGTGTTCAGTTGTTAACCTTTCTCCCCATCCCCATGCCCCTCCAAAAAATATGGTCAGTTCAAGCCCACTAACTGCTCCTTGGATGAAAAATGCGGCAGCTTGCTTCCATAAAGATCGATAGTCTTGGAACCATTTGGGCCAGTTCTGCTCTGTCCCATAATGCCCCTGTGAGCCAGGATCAACTTGATGGCAATGGGCTTGGGTTTGGGTGTGGGTATGCGGCCCTTGAGAGACTCCCTCCATGCTACACAATTTTACAAAGAGCTGAACAGGTGCTGAGTGGCATTTCCAAAATTCCCTCAAATTCAAAAACATCTGAAAACTTTAACATTTGCTTTAACATTTTTTTCTTGAAGATTTTGACACATTTTCTAAATGTACTTAGAAAAAATAAATTTTTACAAAACTCTAAGTGAATTATATCAAAGAGCAGAGAGGAAGCACTGTTCTCAAAATATAAAAATGGACAAAACCATAAAGATAAAAAATGAGATTTAAGCAGCCATGGTCAAATAGACTACTGTGGGGAGGGATAATCTAAAGATTCTTGATAGATTTTTCAAAACTGGCTTTCTCCTTTCAGTTCTTTCAGGATTTGCTTCATGCATTTTGATGTTCTATTGTTACTTTCATACATGTTTAGGATCATTAATTATTCTTGGACACTTAACTCCCTTTTCATTACGTAATACTGAGATAATTTTCTTTGTTCTGAAGTTTGCTTTGGATGCTATAAGTATAGCAATTCTAATTTTCTTTTAATTAGTGTTAAGTTGATATATCTGTCTCCATCTTTTAACTTGAGTCTTTATCAATCCTATAGGTTTCATATCGACAACAAATAGCTAGATCTTTCCTTTTTCATCTACTCTGACAATCTAATTAATTGATATAATTAAACCATTCACATTAAAATGTGATTATTGTGCTATATGCATTCAAGGATCATGCTGTTTCTTTTGTTTGCAATTTTTCCTTCTTTTCTCTACTTTATTTTTGTCTTTTTATTTGAATATTTCACAATTATATTGTGCTCCCTTCTTTAGCATATCAATTATACTTCTTAAAAAAAATAAGTGCCTTCCTTAAGATTTGTAATATGCATACATTTACTGATCTAAACCCATGTTCAAATAAATTGTCAGGATTTCATTTTACTGAAATCTACCATTAACACCCATGGTAGCAGCAGTCAAGAATCTAAGTGATATATTACCTTGGGCAAATCTGCTTTCAAAGATCTCTTTAAAGGTAAGATTTTGAAGATTAAGGTGCACCGGACCCAAGTCATGGTATTTCTATTTACCTAGTAAGCATGCAAACACTGGACGATAAATAAGGAAGAAGGAAGAAGTGATGACTTTAAATGATAGTATTATGTAGAATATTAAATACACCAGGATTCGCCAGGACCAACCAAATCTGTCTTTGAAGTATAGCCAGAATGTTCTTTAGAAGCAGTGTGGCAAAACTTTGTCTCACATATTTTGGACGTGTTAACAGGAGGGACCAGTCCCTGAGGATGGACATCATGTTAGGTGAAGTTGAGTGTCATCAATTAAGAGGAAGTCTTTAAGGAGATGGATGAATGAACACTGGAGTTGCAGCACTGGGCTCAAACACAGTAGCAGTTGTGCTAAGGGTGCAGCACCTGCCAGTGTTTTGTTCTATTGTACATCGAGTTGTTATGAATCAGAATTGACACCACAGCACCTAACAACAACAAATTGTCAGAATTCATTGCCGCTGAGTAGATGCTGACTCATACCCACCCTACAGAACAGGCTAGAATTGTCCCTGTGTGCTTGCAGGACTTTGACTCCCTATGTGAGTAGAAAGCCCAGTCTTTCTCTCAAGGAGCAGCTTTGGTTTCAAAGTTGACCTTGGGTTAGCAGCCCAATGCGTAACCACCATGAGCTCATATTTATGTGATTACAGTATATGAAAACATGAGATAAGAAATAGCAATAACTTAAATAAAATAAATAAACAACAATAGCTTAGAAAATGTGAGAGAGGAATTCTGAGTAATCTGACCTAGCATAAACCGCAGGGGGCTCTGGTAATTTAGTGGGTTACTCATTGAAATGCTAACCACAAAGCTGGCAGTTCCAACCCACCAGCTGCTCTAAGAGAGAAAGATGAAGGTTCTGCCCTCAGAAAGATTTACAGGCTCAGAAGCCCACAGAAGCAGTTCTTCTCTGTCCTACAGGGTCACAAGGAGTTGCAATGAACTTAATGGCAATGAGATTTTAAGAATATACACTTCAAGTAAAAACAATTTCATACCTTCTCTATTTATCGCAATCCTGCATATTGGTTCTCTGTGAGGATTTTTGCTTTCTTTGTTCTATGAAGTAATCCATACTGAAAGCTGTAGTCTCCGCTCTTCCTCAGTAAGTGCTGCAAGTGCTCTTCAATTTCAGCCAAGCAAGGCTATGTCATATGAATGTCACAAATTGTTAATGAGTCTTCACCCAATCCAGATGCTACACACTTTGTATGGTTCAGCTTGAGTGGAGTTTTCATATCAAGACAAAGTAGGAAGTAAGACCTGATAATCTCTGTCTAAAAAATGCCCAGTGAAAAGTTCATGTAGAGCCGTGAAACACAAACACCTAATACACAAACACCAATTAGTTTAAACCAACCTTTTAGATAAATTATCAATAAGAAAATTTTGAAAGTGTTTCAAGAAGTTTGTAGGGCAATCCCGTTATGTTTTAATTCCATTTTCACACTAACTTTTTGAGCCCTCTGTATTTTACTTTATTTTCATTTATTCCTTCTCTAATGCTTGTTTGAAATTCAGAATTTTAACCTAAATATTTTCATTTCTTCCTGATGAATTTATTTGAACATTTCTGTCATTCTTCTTGTTTTCCTTTCTCTCTCTCTCAACGATTTAAGTATTTCTCTCAAGTCGCTTCTTATTTCTTGGTATGTGATGCAAAACTGGCTGTTATTCTTATGCTTTCTCCTCTATAAAGATTTTTTAATACATATATTTTCTAGCTTCCACTATTTAATCCTTGCTGTTTTCAAAATTTCATTTTTGTCTTTGGTTTCTGCAGTCTCAATCGGATATGCCTAGATATAATATTTTTCTTCTAAATTTTCTTTTTTTAAAATATTTATATTGATTGGTGTTTGGTGGGCCTCTTGAAACTATGGTTTGCTGTTTCTGGATGTAAAATATATAAATATGTTTCAGATTACTAAACCCTTGTCCTCTTAGAAGTTTTCATTCTTAAACTCAATCATAATCAAACTCCAGAAATTTATAAAATGTGTAAGTAAAGTATACATACAAGTGTATAGCTTCAGTAATTTCTGTACTAAGTAAATAGTTGTTAGCTGTGTGTTTCAATTTGGGATTTTAGCTCCAGATTAAGAAGTGATGGTTTCCATCCTGGGTGATCATGAGATGCCAAAGGGATCAGTTATCAGGTATCAAAGAACAAAAAAATCATATCATTGCATGCTCACCTTCCCGATACAATCGCTGAAGACAAATGTGTGCATAAGCAAATGTGTTAAGAAAGCTGATGGTGCCCGGCTATCAAAAGATATAGCGTCTGGGGTCTTAAAGGCTTGAAG
>NW_022111310.1:22957834-22968697 GCF_000313985.2 Echinops telfairi
AAGGAGGGGAAAAATGAGGAGCTGATATCAAGGGCTCAAGTAGAAAGCAAATGTTTTGAGAATGATGATGGCAACAAATGTACAAATGTGCTTGACATGCAATGGATGCATGTATGGCTTGTGATAAGAGTTGTACGAGCCCCCAATATAGTGAATTTTTTAAAAAGAAGAACTGATGGTTTTCCCTCCTACTTCAGTTTTCTTTTCTTTTTGTTCAATTGATATTGACTATGTGTTTTTAATATGTTTCCTGATGGGTTGTTGATTTTTACTTTTGATTGTTGTAGTGACTACTTCCAAACTCTTAACATATAGGTGTTGAAATGGGTTTTATTGCTTTTGCACAGTTAAAAACAACAGACACTTTGGAATGGATACCTGGGGTGCAGTGTAATGCAAGACACGAAGAATGGGATGGAGAGAAGAGATTCAGAGGAAAGAAATAGAACAACAAAATATTGCATAATAGAATAAGAACGGGGGCTCATATGGACCACTTATAATAGTATGCTATGAACTGAGGAGTATGATGAATGCAATATTTTACACCTGCAATTAATATATATATTTGATTATCAGAATACTTTGCTTTCTGGTATTCTCCTCCTTGTACTTGACGTCTGCACTGTCTCACTGTACCTTTTTGGATTCTGAACTTCTTTCTAACAGTTTCCCCAGCCACTGATCACACATCATTTTCTGCAGAGCTTAGTGGCCTAGATTGGGTTCTTGTCAGGAACCTCTGTAAACTAATCTGAAAGGGAAGCCAGTGGTGCTGTGCAGGGGGTGGGGCAGAGAGAGAGGAGGGCAGGCAAGAGCAAAGTCATTGGATTATCTAGAGACCTTGATTGCAGGGTGCTCAGGGGGTGATCTTCAGAAAGACATGACTAGAGGTCTCCCCAGGTGTCTCCAACACAGTGGTACCTTTGGGGCAAGAGCAATTGAGGGATGCTTAAGGGTCCGGAGCTAATCAAGCTCAGTCAAAAATCATGGAAACAGTCAGGACATTGGAGTCACTCTGAGAAAGTTACCTCTCCTTAGGAAAAGATAAGCCACTATCTACTGGCCTAGCTCACATTTACATTCCTTAACTCCACTCTTGTTCTGACAGTGAGAATGACCTTTGGGCCCCTGAGGTGAGCTGAAAGTAAAATGATTTATAGCTGTGAAACTGGAGTGAGAAATAGCATGGTTGGTTGAAAACCAAGGTCTGGGAATTGACAGATCTGCTTTCCAGGTGTGAAACTTGGGTCTAACCTTGGCATAACCTTGGGCAAGTAACTAAACCTGTCTTGACCTTTGTTTCTTGCAGTTTGCTTAAATGAAATTAATTTTAGCAATGACGATTTTTTTTAAAGAACTGAAAAGCCCTGTATGATTAGTTGACTATTAGCTTAATATTAATCTATGGCTTATGCAACCACAAAGAGAGCAATGTGATATTATACAATTGAAGAGGGGTAGTTCTATTCTATTTTGTTCTGTGCCAATCATATCGTCTCATAGTATATTCAAACACTTCTCTCTAAAGAGGGCATATTTAGGGGCGAAACTAGAAGGGTGATATTACTCATGGCCAGGAAATTAATTATTGTTTCATTACTCAAAGCAGGTAGATTTGCAACCTGGAGCAAAGTAGACTAGGAGGGTAAAATTAGATTTATTTTATTTTAACAAGGTAAAAAAAAAGGCTCTGCCTTACTAAATGCTTGCTTTCTTTTAGGCATTGTCCTACAAACAATGAATGGATAATTTCATTTAATTCTTAGAACGTTTTGTGTGTGTGTGTGTGTGTGTGTGTGTGTGTGTGTGTCACTGTCTAAAATTAAGTCAGAGTAAGTGAACAGTGTCCAAGTTCTTGCATTAAGTTCAGAGGTACTCTCCATGTGTATAAGAGGACAGTACGTGTATCAAAACTTAAGTCAGATGACCTAATTTTGAAGCTGGTAACAGGTGAAGCTGGTCTACATTGATAGAATATCACTGGGATGTTTCATGTCATGGAAAGAAGTAAAATATATAAAAAAAAAACAAGAACAGGGAAATATTTGCCAAGTAATTTTGGCATGCTTCTGAATGGTCTCAAAAAGATGTTCAGGGAGGTATTTTTCCACCCTGGGAGTTTATGGTCCTTGTGTTAGTCCAGATCTATAGATACAAATCCAGAAAAACTCATGTGTGTATAAGAAAGAGATTTATATACAATAGCAGTTGAACATTGAGAAAACATCCCAGCCCAGTCCAGTCCAAGCCCGTAAGTCTGATATTAGCCCATATGTCCGATACTGATCTATAAAGTCCTCTTCAGACCCACAAAACACGTGCAATGACACCAAATGCAGGACGATCACAGGCCAGTGGGTAGAAAGTCTTTGGATCCAGTGGTGTTGTAAACATCTACACTGTGCTAAAGAGTCACTATGAGTCAGAATCAACTGGATGTCCATGAACTTTACATCATCCCAGACACTGTTTTCTATATTTTAATTGTCATGATAACTTCTTGTTGCTATTTTGTTAGATGATGTTGAGTCAGTTCTGACCCATAGTGACCATATGCGCAACAGCAGAAAACAGTGTCCAGTGCTTTGCCATTGTCAACATCATTTCATATTTTAGTCCATTGTTGGAGCCATCTGCATCAGTCCATCTCTTTGAGGGTCTTGTTTTTTCCTGACTCTACCAGGCATGACGTGCTTCTCCAGGGAGTGGTCCCTGCTACAAACATATTGGAAATACATCAGACAAAACCTCAGTATCCTTACTTCTCAGAAGCACTCTGGCTATCCTTCGTCTAAGACAGATACGTCTGTTCTTCTGACAGGCTGTGGTCTATTCAATATTCTTTGCCAATACCGTGGTTCAAAGATATCAATTCATCATCAGCCTTCCTTGTTCATTATTCAGCTCCCCGACATATATGAGGCAATTGAAAAAACCATAGCTAGAGTCGTATATACTAATGTCCTCAACGTAATATCATTAATTTGGAATAATTTTTTTTAATTTGGAATAATTTAAATAAGTATTTTTGCAGCACATTTCCCCAGTGCAATATGTCATTTGATTTCTTAAATGATCACAGACTTTGATTGTAGACCCGAGAATTTAAAAACCTTGACAACTTCAGTATTTTCACCATGTATCACGATGTTGCTTATTGGTTCAATAGTAAAGATTTTTTTTTCTTTATGTTGAAATGTAATCCATTCTGAAAGCTGTCCTTTTTTATCTTTATCTTTATCAGTAAATGCTTCAAGTCTCCTTTCAGTGAGCAAGGTTGTGTCATCCATATATCACGGGGTGTTAATGAGTCTTCCTCCAATACTGGGACCACAGCTTTCTCCACAACTTCTTGGAGGTGGGTTTTATAGGCATTTTACAAAAATGAGGGGATTGAGATTCACATGGTTCTTTTTTCTTCTTCTCGGTTTCCTAAAGTTTACATAGTAAATGGCAGAAGAGGAATGAAAATGTAGACCAATCTGCCTCCAAAATCTTGTTTTCCCTCCTCCCTATAAGTTTTTTTTTTATGTCTAGTCAAGGCCACTCTATGTTTCTCAGACTAAAACTGTGCTCCATTGTGTTTTCAGTGGCTGATTTTTCAGAATTAGTGCACCAAGCTTTTCTTACTATGTGCTTGTGGGTGAACTTGAACCACCAACCTTTGGGTTATCAGTCAAGTACATTAACTCTGTGCGCCACTCAAAGACTCTCACTTGACTATGAGTGGTAAAATCTTTCTATTGTGGATGACAAACTGAGGCTGAAATGAACAGGAATCTGTTTTGGAGTGTTTCCTAGTTTCCCTGTTTTCTCATGAAAAAGAAAAATCAACCACACTTCTATAGAGTGAATTTCAACTCCTAAGGACCCTATATAGAGTTTCCAAGGTTGTAAATCTTTATGGGAGTAGATAGTCTCATCTTTCTCCCAAAAGTGCCTCTTGAGTTTGAACTTCCGACCTTTTGGTTAATAATCCACCACTTCCCCAACAGTACTGCACATGAAAATCTTCATTTAATCCTCACGATGGGCCTGCAAAGTGGTCATTTTTACTCTGATCGAAATAAAATTGAGGGTCACAGAGACTGGATATCTTTCCCTGGTCATATACACGATCACTAACAAGACTCGAATGACCTGGTAAATCTGGATCGTGCAATGACTCATTCGGCCTTGGCATTCTGGACTAGCCAAGTGCACAGTTCTAAGGCTAAATAACTTGCTTTGGGGTCTCAAATGCCTAACAAATCTGAGCAAAACAAATTCAATTTAGTTATCTGTTTTCTACAACAGCACTACTGACCAGGGACAGTCAGTAAGGTTATGAGGACCTGTTTATTATAGATAGCACTTCAAATCTCATTTTCTCTTTTATCCATATTCTCTATACAAATGTAACAACTATCTTCTATGTCTGTTACAAAAATTACTAAGATAAGATAATTGTATAGGAATCTATCTACAAGAAAGGAGAAACAGTGCCTGAACTCTGATATAAGAAAAATATAATTCAACTCCAAAAGACTTTTTCCCTCCTATCAATGGGGATATAAATTAATAGCCAAAAAACTTTCTTCTGCTAACTTCAGACTCAACTCTTGAAATCAGCAAAAGAAAGCCAGAGAATGAAATTATTTCTGAATCACATCTTGAAAGGAGAGCAATCGTCCTCTCTCTGAAATTTCTGAAGCATTTCCAGAATTCTTAGACTCATAGGGAAGGCAGGGTCAGCTGGTCAAACCCTCATGATTTCCTTTAAACTTCTGTGTATCTCATGAGTAAAAAGTTACTTTCAGGGAGCAGAAGAAAATGCAAGCCTAGCTATCAGTCCAGTGAGCTGTCATTTGCAGGAGAGTTCGCATCAGTCTCCTAGGCCAGGGACTGAAGGGACTGCTTTTTCCCTCTTCTGATCCAGTGAGAAAGCCTGAGAAGCAGGTGGTTTTCATATTTCTAGCACAGTGCTTCCCCAAAGCTGAATTTCTGGGTTTTGTGTTTAGATGTAATGCTTGGGGTGATTGAAACATTGCCCAAATCGATTGTGGGTGGTACACAAGTGCAGCACTAAGACAATATGAATCCCAAAGGAGAAAATCACTTTCATTTAAACTTTCTTCTGCTTTTTCAGATTAAATCACACTCCTGGATTGGAGCTAGTGTGTCTTTAAACGCCTAATTCCACCCTTTTTTGTTAAAACAAAATAAATGAATAAAAGAAAGTTCACAGGGTACTTTTGACCAGTAAAAGTATCTAGCTATGATTCAATCAAGTTTAATTGTTTTTGTTGACTTTAATATCAAAATGAGTTTGATTTTATGGAACTGGTTTGAGCCTTCCATTTATGTTTCTGATAGTGAAGGTTGTATGGTGTTTGGCTAGGCCATGGTCCTCAGTATTTGGTAGTTATGATAGCAATTGCACATGATGAGACCTGATATGATATAAGCACTTACATGAGATCTTCTTGGGCAACCAGTCAATCAACTGAAAGATATTTTCCACAGGAGAGAAGGCTGCTTCTAACACATACATACATGAGAGAGCTATATGCTCATACAAAGATTTACACTCTCAGTAACCCTACATAGGGTTGTTATGAGTCATCATTGCCTTCATTGACAGTGGAATTGACAGAAAAATAGAGAATCTTGGATCCTGCATCTAGCTCTGTGTTAATCTGGGTAGACTACAGAAACAAATCCAGGGACACTCTTACATATATAAGAAAGAGTTGTATATAAAAGAACAATTGAGTATTGAGAAAACATCCCAGCCAAGTGCAGATAAAGTCCATAAGCCCGATTAATAGCCCATATGCCCGATACCAATCTATACAATCCTCTTCACTCATGAAAAACATGCAATGATGCCGAATGCAGGAAGATCAAAGAAAGTCTTGTGGATCCAGTGGCAGTGTAAGCATCTCAGCACTGGCAGGGCTTTCTACGTGGCTCCTCCTGCTCCAGAGCTCTAGCATAGCTCCATGTGTCTTCTAAAGAGGAATGTCTTGCAAGCAGTGTGTGTGTGTGTGTGTGTGTGTGTGTGTGTCCCACTTCTAACGAGCTATTTATCTCTTTGCCGCCTCCAAATGACATCATCGAGCTGCGACCTGATTGATGGGCTAAACTCCACCCTTTCACTGTTAAGGCTCAAATTGACAACAGATTATGTAACTACCACCAGCTCCTCCTCCTCATCTGATTTTTGGTTCTTTGGACTCAAATCATTGACCTGCAAACCGTGGCTTCAATCACCTCTGTAGCCAACAGCCTGCCCTCTTATTTGTCAACCTTGGGTTTGTCAGTCCCTGAAACCCCGTGAAGCAATAGAAACACCAAGCCAGCAGCAACTACATAAGCTATTTCCTTGTAAATCTCTACATATGAAGGGACTTCAAAAAGTCCATGGAAAATTGAATGGAAAGATAATGAGATTGTTGTGGGAACTATTTGAAGCTCTCTTGTGATTAAGCCTCACAGGCTTTGCAACTCTGGAGAACTCAGTCTGAGACAATGGTGGTAAAATACATTTATTTAAGTAAAATTATTAAATTGATTTAAGAAGAAACTCTAGGTTAAAAGTAGTAAAGGTGCTCTTATAGTTAAAATTTGGAAGTGGTAAGGGAAAGCCTGACGTTGATAGGTGATTGTCATAGCAAAAACTTTGAGGGCAACCTTGCCAAAATATTTCATCAATTCCATGATACTCAGTGTCCTTATTTCTAAAGCCACCGCAACTTCTCATGCAGTGAGGGACTTCTGAGGAAACAAATGAAGGAGCAATTTGAAACCTATAAATAATCTTACCAACATGAATGAGGAATTCTCACAACCATTGTTATTGCCACCTGCTGACAAATTTGTGACAATTACCAGTTACTCTGCACATCTCTGCTTCCATAATTCCATCTGTCAGGGAAAAGCTTGTTTGACATATACCCCCATCCCCTTGCCCAATTAATAATGAAAAAATAATGACCTTTTTTCTATGTTGGTGAATATTTTCCTTGTCAACCCTGATAGGCTTATAATGTGGGCAGACAGATTATTTATGACCAGGGAAATTAAATATTATTTCATTTCTCCTAATACAATCTGTGGCGTCTCCCAGATCCCAATTCCTTTCCATTAAGGTTATTGTCTTTTCGGCTCCAATTGGCCACGTGCTGCTGGGTGTAACAGCACTGGCAGAATGCTTGGAGCATAATGGAAGTGGGAGAAATGGTGTCATTTGCAAGGCTGCCTTTCCCGTCTCATCTAAATGAAGACATTTGGTCTCTGCAAGTCCAAACCTATTTTGATGACTCTAGAGGCATTTGGAATAATGGAAAAGGACAGACACACTTGTCATGGGTTTCCTGAACTAGGTTTTCCTTCTCAGAATCACACAATTTCAGAAATGAGAGGGGACGTCATTCACAGCCACCCCTTTCATGCCCTGCCTTTTCCATATGGAGAAACGGACGTACACTGAGGGGATGAATCGACAGCATAGAACCCTGTCTTGAGAGAACCTGTGTGTCCCTGCCAATCCCTGGGCCACATTCTCACACTTTGAATAACAGTCTGCTATTTCACATAGATCCTTTTCAAAGACCCATGCTTTCCATGAGCATTCAGGGATATGAGTGTAATATATACCTTCCTACAACAGGAAACTTTCCCTAACACCAACAGTGCTTTCCTGTACTCTGTCTCTCAAGGCCTATTCCTTCAGGTAATGGAGAATTCAGAGTTCCCTAATGGGTATTCTGAGTTCTGCCAGGCCCTGGTAACAACAGAACTTTCCTCTGCCCAATCCTGCTTTTCACGTTTCCGTTCCATAGCTGTTGATTCTTAATACAAACTCGGCCTACCTAAGCTTATCTTAGTGCTGGCTTCAGGAGAACTCAACTGGCAAATCCAAGGAAGTGAAATGTATGGGTAGGTGATTTTTCTCTTATCCTTATCTTTATGGTATGCCTGATATATGTCCAACCTGCAAGTCCCTGTCGAGTGTCTTGTACTGTAGTAGCTTACCTATTGTGATGCTAGAAGCTATCCCCCTGATATTTCAAATGCCATTACAGTTACTCATGGCAGACAGGCTTCCGCAGAGCTTCTAAGGACAGACTAAGAAGAAGGAAGAAACAGCTCACTTTTAGAAAACTAGACATTGAAAGTTTTTGAAATGCAACTCTGGGGTCCACCCTTCTGCTCTTGCTCCTAACCAAACTTACCTGGAGAAGGGGGCTGTTCACGATATTGTTTTTCCCCAAATAAGGAGATTTCAAGAAGGGAGGGATAAATGGCAAATTTTAGTGATGGCAATTAAATATAAATTAGATATGAAAACTTTTCCATGATTTAAACAAGCCCTCCATAAAAGGGGAAATTGAGAGCTGATCAAAGATAAAACTTTTTCTCAGAAATAGAAATGTGGATGAATAAACAAAAAAGATAATCTTACAAAATGCTGCTTAATAACTGCTCACACTTCATCACAAACAGCAGTTTTATTCCAAACATAACGTCCATTAATTCATTACACAAATACGTATTCATGACATATTATCTGAGAAGGGATATTGGAAGCTGTACTGTTAATATTTCAGGGTGGTGGGCAAGGGTCAGTGGAGAGTCCAGATTAAGACAACCACAGAAGAAGAATGTGGGGATCTATTTCTGAACATCAGTCCATGAAACGCTTATGAAAAACAAAATGGGCTAAAGCATTCCACCAACTGTGAAGATGGTACAGCACAGGGAAATGCTCCATTCTGTTCTATTTAAGGATAACATGAATCAAGCTAATTCAGTGGCAGATAATAACATCTGTGTGATTTTGTTTTAGGTGCCTTGGGTAGAGTGGCAAACCAGACTAATGCCATCCCATCCTGAAGTCACTTACCATATGGTTCTTCTTTTTGGCGACTTTGTGAGTTGAGATCTTCCGTTCCCTTCAATTCAATATACGGTCTGTGAATTTGAAACACCCTATTCTTTCCTCGACAAGGTGGACTGCCATAGCAGCTGCACGGAGGGTCCCAACACAACAGCAACTGTGAGGCGGATGCAGAGCCCTGTTTTCTTCTGTTGGCCACAGAGTCACTGTGCGTTGAAACTGACTCGGTGACACTTAACAACAACAACAACAACAACAACATACTTTTGCTACACTTACGTTGTCAAGGAAAATTATCCACCCATAGTGTTAAAAATTATAAGAAGGGCTTTGGGACAAGGCAGATAGAGAATTTTGTGAGAAAGAGAAGATTTTCTTTGAGTGTCATGGATAAATATCTAGCTATTAGCGCTGCTATTAGCTCTTCTTCCAAACCCAAACCCAACTCATTGCCATTGAGTCACTTCCTGCTCCTCATGACCCTGTGAGAGCCGTCTCCAAGGTTTCTAAGACTGTAACTCTTTGCAAGAATAGAAAGCCTTGTTTTTCTCCCAAGGGACGGCTGATGATTTTGAACTGCTGACCTTATAGTTAGCAGCACAATGAGTAACCATTACACAACCAAACCTTCCATAAATTAGTGAATCTAAACTTTAATACACTGGTCTGTTAAATAGTGTAACACTTGAATCTTCATGTTTTATATCATTGCCAAAATCAAGGATAGCCCTCTACCAGGACTGAACTTCCTTTTGAGTCTTCATAGTAAACTAGATGTGGACTGACAATGTATTTTGCAATTACCTTTAATTCTATGCTAAAAACTATATTGAAACATCTCAGTATTACAGTGGTCTCAATTCTTCTGCTCACGTTGTTTCACCTTTTTTATTGTTTAATTGTTCTTTTATTTATTATTTATTAAAAATCCAAGCCTTCCAGTTATTTCTTCTACTGATAAACTTTTTCCTCCCCAAAGATGATAAGTGGTCCAAAGAGTTTGTTGCAATTGGATAGCTACTATAAAGTTGAGAAGTTTGTGATTTTATCATTTCTCTCATAAGCAATAAAAAATGAATTACAATTAAGGATAATTTTAATTTTCTTTGCTAGGAAGAACACAGCCTTTCCTGCTGCCAATGCTTCAGTTTCAGATGAAAGACAAATATCTCCCAGGGTTAAAAAAAGAAAAAGTGTTTTTATTTCTCTTGGCTTCCTTCCACTTTCATTATCAAGAGAAATCAAATCACCTAATTGGTCAGATCACGAGAAAGACTTCAGCACGATCCACTCAGAACCATCCTGAAAATCTCAGCGTCTCAGAAAAGAGCCTTTTTTGTCCATTTATTTCCTAACCATATAGGAAGCAGAGTGATGTAGATGATCCTGAACCTCCAATGGATTATATTTTTATATGGTAAATCTCAAAACACTCAACCTTGGTTGAAGGTGACGCTACTTGTTCAAATATAACTTTATCTCTAATAGCATTGATATTTTGAGCTCAGTCGGCTTCTTTATCAGTTTTTTTGTTTGTTTTGAATTTTTTATTAATAAATCATTTATTGGGGGCTTTAAAATATATGATAACAATCCATACATGCATTATATGAAGAGGACATGTACAAATGTGGCCATCAACAATTTCAAAGCATTATATTTCTTCTTGAATTCTTTGTTATTATCTCCTCTTTATTCCCTCCCTTGTCTACCCTGCCACCCTTGAGAACCTTTAATATATTGTGTATTGTTATTATTATTCATATATATCTTTTTTTTTAATATATTTTTTTAAATCCATTTATTGGGGCTCATACAATTCGTCACAATACATAGATCAATTGTGTAAAGCACATCTATACATTTGTTGCCCTCATCATTCCCAAAATTTTCTTGCCTCTTGGGTTCCCAGAATCCGCTCATTTTCCTTTTTTTTTTAATTTCCCCCCCCTCCCCTTCCCTTTCCCCCATGCACC
>NW_022111310.1:22969326-22977845 GCF_000313985.2 Echinops telfairi
ATGACATCTACCTTCCCGACATGATCGCTGAAGACAGATGTGTGCATAAGAAAATGTGGTATTCATATATATCTTACACACTCATTCTATCTCTAAACCTACTATCCTGGTGTTCATCAAGAAAAAATAATTGGGTGTAATCTGTGTGCTCCTTGAAAACTCCAGTCTGTTGTCTTAGTGAAAGCAGATTCATGAAGCTCTTCTCTCTTCTTGAACGACACATCAACACTAAGGAAACATGATTTCTAAAAGGACATTTCACAGGAACATCGCACTGCCACTGAATTGGTTAGGATTCATTGTGACCCTACAGGACCTAGTAGACCTGGCTGCATCAGTATCAGAGACTAACTCTTTAAGGAAGTAGAAAGCCACATCGCTTTCCTGACGAATGGCTGGTGGTTTCAGACTGTGACTTGCAGTTTGCAGCCCAATGCAGAACTCCCTCTGCAATTAGGGCTCTTTATACATGCATGAAGACATGGTAAAAATTAAAGGTTTTCTTTTCCACAGTTGATTGATTCGTTCATCCATCCATCCATCCATCCATGCATCTTTTTATTAATTTTTATAACGCAGGACAGGAGATCTTACTGACTTCTCACTAGGTACAGTTTGTTCGTTTCATCTATTTTTACCTCTAGATAAGGAAACTCAGTTTTAAATGTATGAAAATATAACAGGGACATGGTGGGGAAAAATAAAAAGAAGTTTAACCAAATTTCTTCCCAAGCGCTATATTTGGATGTGTATTTTTATTTTCAAAATAAATGAGACATAACAAAATGCTATGAGCTTAAGCCAACTCCATTGCATAAGCAATAACAGAAAGCCTGAGTCAAAGAAAGGATAATAATGCTCATTTGGCAGTGTTGAGCGTGCAGGTTATATCTAACATTGTGGTGCTGGATGCAACCACCAATGAGTGAATTGAGTTAAAGAATAGAAAATGTAAATTAATATTGCCCTGTATAGGAAGAGGCCAGATCCTCTAGGTAATTGCGTCTCTGTAGCCTACGTCCACCAAGAAAATGATTTCTTGAACTGACACTTTGTCCAATAAACCTGTAGACACTGAATTATATGAAACAAAATCAGATTTTACAAAAGAGCAGTAGTTTGAATTTTACCACACATGCTATGCTTCAATGGTAAAAGAGAAATTGATTCTTAGTGATGTTACTTGAGAAGATTGATGGTTTATTTTTGCCTGGACAGCTTATTCTTTTAATCTTAGATTATACAAATCCAGCCACATAAAGTTAATCTCATTCATTCATTCACTTGTCATTTATCCACTCACTCATTCAGTTTATGCAATAGTATTGACAGTGAACTTAGTGTCAGGCATTTTTTATAATTCTTTGGGTGTTGTTGGGTGCTATTGAGTCACTTCCAACTCAGAGCAACCCTCTGTCCAACAGAACCAGATACCACCTGTTCTATGGTTGCAGCCATTGGGCCAATCCGTCTTGTTGAGGGGCTTTCTCCTTTGGACTGCCCCTGCACTTCACCACGAATGATGTCCTTTTCCAGGCACCACTCTTTCCTGTTACAGGTCCCACATAGAAGAGACAACGTCTTGACATCCTTCTTTTCCAGGGCCATTTTGGGTGTACTTTTTCCAAGACAGATTTGTTTATTTGTTTCACAGTATATGGTACTTTCAATATTCTTCACCAGCACCATATTTCAAGTGGATGGATTCTTCTTTCTCTTCCTTATTTAATGTCCAACATGCTTCCCCCCCCCCCCCAACATGCTTCTTAGGGTATTTAAAACACCAAGGCTTTTGTCAAGTGCACTTTATTCCCCACTTTAACATCCTTGCTTCTCAACATTTTAAAAGGTCTTGTGGAACACATTTACACAATGCAATGTGTTGCTTGATCTCCTGATTGCTTCTTCCATGAGCACTGATTGTGGATCCAAACAAGATGCAATCTTTCTACCCCCCCCTGCCCCCACCGTTTATCATGATGTTACCTATTTGTCCACTTGTAAGGATTTGGGTTTTCTTTATATTGAGTTGAAACCAATACTGAAGGCTGAAATTCTTTTTTTTTTAAATCATTTTATTAGGGGTGCATACAACTCTTATCACAATCCATACACACATCAATTGTGTAAAGCGCATTTGTACATTCATTGCCCTCATCATTCTCAACACATTTTCTCTCCACTTAAACCCTCGGCATTAGGTCCTCATTTTTCCCCTCCCTCCCATTGGCCCTTGACCTCACTTTAACAGCTGATATTGAGCTTCTCCATCATCTCTTCCCCTAAATGTAGTCAATTTGATTTCTGGGTTTTCCATCTGGAGGAGTCTGTGAGTAGAGTCGTGTTTTGTATTGTTGCAAAAAAGGTATTTGTGATGAGGAAGTAATTTGTCTTGAAAACGTCTATCATGTGATCTCCAGCTTCAATCCTATCACCAAGACCATATTTTCCAACTACTTCCCTTCCCTCTTCATTGGTAACTTTTGCATTCAATTGCTAATAATTACCAATGGATCTTGATTCCATATTTGGTAAATTTCAGACTGCAGACATTTGTAAAATGCTTTAATTTATCTATGACTTGTGTGAGTGGTTAGTCCATAACTGTGAATAACGGTTGTTATCTTCTAGATCTCCTGTGTGAGACTGCATATCATCCTGCGTGATGGGGAATGTGATGCCATTCCCCTTGAAGCTGGCACTCCTGGCAGAGTCAACCCCAGGATTGTCTGATTCCAAATGGCTAAGAACAGTCCATTTCAACTCACTCATGCCTAGGATGTAGATCCGTACGCCTTCCATTTCAGTGTTGGTGGCTTCTACTTTTCCTAGCTTCCTATTTCACACATTCCAAATCGCACTTATTCATCATTTTTGTGCTGGTTCTTCTCATTTACTGTCATACACCATCAGCAAATGAAGGCCGAGAAGCCTTTACTCCAGGCATGACATGGTCCACTCCGCTTAAAGAAGACAGCTCTTGCTCAGTCACGCGTTGAGTGCCTTCTGCTCTGAGGGCCTCCTCCTCTGACACACTCTCGGACAATGCTTTGCGGCCATCCTTATGATTTTCAGGGACTAAAGCTTCTGATGTGGACAGCACCGTCTTCTCCATAATCTGGTCTCAATCTCGAGGCTCTGCTGAAGTCTGTTCACTTGGGTGATCCTGCGGGCATTTAAAACACCAGTGACATGGCTTTCAGCATCACAGAACGCACAAGCCACCACAGTACAGAACACTGACAGACAAGTGATGGTTTCTAAGTATTTGTGATACATAAATGAAAGAGACAGACATACTATATTATAACGGGAGGAACAAATGATATAAATGAATAAGAAAATTACATAGTAATTTAAAATAATACTTTCTGGGATAGTAATCAAGAAAGAGATTGTGAGTCGAAAGGTAGTTTTATCATTTGAAACCCATCACTTAGACAAGGCACTCCCCCCACCCCACCAACCCCATTGAGAAAGCCAGAAGTAGCTGAGCAAAGACTTGAGAGATAGAAGAGTAAGCCATGTGCATATGCAGGGAAGCGCATACCAAGGAGAGGTATTGACTCCGGAGGGTATGCTACAGGAGCATATTTGGAGTATATTAAAAGAACAATGAAGAACTATTTGGATCCAAATTAGTAGAGAGGATATTAGTAAAAAGAAAGTAAAAGAGGTAATGGGAGGGCAAATTATTCAGGATATAAGGTTCATTATTTTTGAAATTTAAAAGATTGAAATAGGAAACTACTGAAGACAGAGGGATGGATTTTACTTTAACTCGGATTGAAGTAAGAGGCTAGACTCAAAGGGGTGTTAATAAGGTAGGAGTAGGAAGGCCACGCTTCTGTAGAATGCTAATACAAATAGGGGGTGATGGTGACATGGGCCTATTTGGTGCCAGCAGATGAGATATAATACAGTTTGGGTATGCTTTGCCACTTAAGACATTGTAAGTTCCTGAAAAGAGTAAAAGAGGAGCATGTTGGGACTGGATGATTAGTAATTTAGAAACAATAAACTGGAGATAGCAAATACACAATTGTGTACAGAAAATCATTTGTAGATGAAATGAAATACTTCTTAGAATGCCTCTTAGAAGAAAAATTGTGAGGCTTTGTCTTGTTTGCTTACATCAACTGAATAGTCCACTTGTGGAAAAGGAACATCATGTGTGGTAAAGTAGAGAATCAGTAAAAAATGAGATAGATTGGTAAAATAGTCACAACCATAGAATGAAACGTATCCATGATCGCCAAGGTGGCTCTGGTTGGAGCATGGGCTTGTTCTGTTCTACAAACTGTGACATGAGTCTGAGCCATCGCCACTGTAATTAACCACCATAGAAAACCAGAGGTTAAGAGAAAGGCCAAGACTTATAATGCTCATTTCAGAATGTTGACCATACAGATTGTATCTAAAATCAAGATATAGGATGTAATTACCAATGAGTGGATTGAGATAAAGACCAGAAAAATCCATTAATATTGCCCTGGGGCACAAGTAGACTAAGATGCCAGAGAGATAAGAAAGAATCTTTGAATGAGACTAAAAAGAAGCAACTAGGGGTATCAGGGAAGTGAAAAAAAGAGGAAGACTTCCATCCAACAGAATGAAGTATGGTCATCTTTCTTGATTTTTAAATGGATTGTCATCCTTGAATTGTCAATAAACTACCGGCAGAAGCATTAAGATCCAGTATGAGATTGTCCATCATCTGGTAGAAACGTCAGTATGAAGTGAACACAATATGAACAGAGATTCCCCCACAAATGGATGATGCTCCTATGCTGGGAGGTGAAAAGTCAACATTGCTGCTTCAAATCAGAGATTTAGGGCTCACTCATCATTTCAGCCTGATCTTTCAGGTGCAAGTCCACACTTCCCCACTCTGTCTCTCACTAGGATTCTGAGTTATTGAACTAGTGACCTGCTCAACACTTAACTGTGAACTAACAAGCTGTCTGGAAGATAGACAGGGTCTACTTTCCCTCACTAGCCTCAGCAATCTGGGAATGGTAAGGATAATTCCTTATTTTCCATAGTGAAGGGATTGTTCCCTTCATTTCCAATGAGGTGGTAATAAATATGCTCTTGTTTCACATATATTTGTGAGATGAGAAAGGTTCTGTGCATTCAGTGGAAGACTCCATTGTATCAGAAGCAAAGAACCTGTTGTCAGTCCACATTTGGAGTTAGGAAATTACTGTTATACAGAATAAAACACTGGTAAACAACAAATCATAATTGTTAGCCCTCGTTGTTGTAATTATTATTCTATTGCTTATCATTGCTGTTGCTTTCCTCATCATTACATCTTATAGTCATGATGTCATTACTTGCCAAAGCAAAAGGTTCTTCAGCAAAACAGGTTAGCTCCCTCTCTTCTCTAAACGCCAGGGCATAAATGAAAGGGAAAACCTGAAATTCTTTCAACATTTGTTGGATATCTACCACATACTGGGCTTGTGCTCAGAAGACTGATGTTGACCGACCGGGTTCAGGCTTATTCTCTCAGGTCAATTCCTTGGAGCCTGCAGTAATTCAAATAAGAAGAGAAAGCTCTTCATCAGCACCATCTATCTTAAGCAGGTGGGCTGGGGAGGCAGACAGAGAAGACCATCGGTCTCCTATCAACACACTGATGGTGCTTTTTCCATAAGTTTATAGTCCCCTGACCACCAATCAACAAGTTAGAGAACTGGAATCAATTGAATTGTGCTCCTGTGTGTGAGTGATTTGTAAAGGCTAAAACCCGGGAGAAGAGAGAGATTGGCAAGTTGTGGAGAAAAAAGGAAAATATAAATGACTATGCTTTCAAAAATTAGTTTATTTCCTGCCAGGTATTTCTTCATTGTCCATATGAATCTATGTTCCTTTTAATACACTGGGTTCCAACAATGACAATAATACAGGGAATTGTAGCAGATGGAAACCCTGAACAACATGCCAAATGACTCTGTGTTCACTCCGGTCCCTATATTTTCTTCCATAAACTGTACCCAACCAGACTATTCAGTTCAGCATGCCACCAAAGGCTGTGAGATAGTGCATCATGATAATGCTGTATTTATTATTCATTCACCACAGTAAAGAAATGGTGATAAATGCTGGATTTAGTCACAGTTCATTTCATATATTTGATCCTAAGCCTTTTATATTATTATTTTTTTATTTCTAGTATTTTGTCCATCAGCAGATCAGAAACATCACCATCAAAAGCATACTCAGTTCCCAAGAAAGATGTGGCACAATGAAATCTATGTGAGACCTGGAGCCCAATCTCTGACCACTCAGCTGTGTTTTATTCTAGTTAGGAATGAAAGTAGAATTAGCAATTAGTAATTACAATCATTATTCGCTGACTTCATTTTTGTTTTTAATCTATAAGATGGGGATAGCAACTTCCCTTGTAAAATCTCTAGAGGAACAATTGAAAAATATATATTATTTACTGAATATCAGCGGAGGCACCTAATTTTACCACAAAAACTGCATTAAAGATGTGCTGAAAAACTCAGCTTATACAAGAGTATATATGGTAGGTACACTAAACACATGAGGGTAGAAAATTCTTTGTTCTTTTTCTTTTCTCTTTTAAAGTTCAATAATCATATATTGACGATCTACTGTACATAATCTTTGCTCTCAAGGAGTTTTGTGTTTAGTGAAGAAGACTGCCCTAGGAAAACCGGGTTGAACAATTTAGTATGAAAAGTCTTGCAGTAGAGATGAGAAACCTGTAAAGAGACAGTGGAGCACATCCTGACCCACCAAGCCTTGAGGATGAGGTCCCTGCTCAGAGCAGCCTATGCAAATAAAGGGCAATATGGCCGGTCCCACGATGAAACATGACATCCCTCACTGACCCATGACCCTACGGGGACAACACTGGACACACGGTGTGAGAATGGTGTCCAATCTGACGCCACCACACTGAGGCAAAACACGAAGGGCATGCAAAAGAACAGCAGGGGGAGCAGAGCAAGGAAGTCCTGAGGGATTACCAAAATTAGACTTTGGGGCCAGGGTGTAGCACCCCATCAGACTAGACCGTAAAGCACTCCCAAAGGTCAACAAATAGAGATTGAACTATTTACAGTCTCTTCATTTTTGTCTTTGATTTTTGTTGCTGTCGTTTTGTTTTCCTTGGTTGCTTTATTTTGCTGTCTTGTTTTTGTGCATATTGTTATCTCTGTAGGTCTATCTAAATAAGATAGGCAGGATAAACAATCTGGAGGAGAAAACAACAGGAACAACTTTTCCAGGGGGACATGGGTGAGGATGAGGTGGGAGAAAGGAAGTGGGTGTTAACAAACCCAGGGATAAGGGAACAACAAGTGATCCAAAATCAATGGTGAGGGTGTAGGAGGCTTGGTAGGGCTTCATGAAGGGCAATGTAACTGAGAGGAATTACTAAAACCCAATGAAGGCTGAGCATGATACTGGGACTAGAGGAAAGTAAAAGGAAATAGAGGAAAGAACTAGGAGACAAAGAGCATTTATAGAGGTCTAAGACAGGTTGGCATAATTAACTACCTCAGACATGTTTCAGAAGAGCAAAAAACACTTCTTAAACATAAATTTAAATTTAGTGCACAAAAATCATAAAACCAAAAGCACTTTGTTAGTAAGTCTATTCCAACTCCTATGGACCCTATAGGATAAAGTAGAACTGCCCTAGGGGGGGTTCCCTGCCATACCATTCTCCCACGGAGCAGCCAGTTGCTTCCAACTGAGAACCTGCTGGTTCACAACTAAACACTTACCAATGCTCCACCAGGACTTCTTATGATGGTCCCAGCAGTTGTCCAAATATACAGGGATAAGACACAGGAGAGTCCAGAAATACACATGATTTCAGATGGAATAACAATTGATCCAATGTGGCAGGCTCCACAGAGGAAGGAAAAAGATATGATCAAATGCTTCTAGTTCTGGGTATGGTTGGCTGGTAAAACTTAAGATATGAACTATATGTAGTAATTTGTACATGAACTATATGTAGTAAATTGGTAGGAGGAAGAAGAAATACAAATTTATAGAAATGCAAAATGTGAGAATACTCATATTTAATAATGAGTTAATGCATACACATTCCAAAACTGTAGAAGAGGCTGTGTTCTTGACACTTGTAGTAATATAAGAAGGGATGTATACTGATTATTTATTAAAAGGAGCCCTTGTGGCATAGGTGAGTATGACTGACCTGCTAATCAAATACAAGGTCACTGGTTAGAACCCACTTGCCACTCCATAGTACAAAAATACAGCTATCAACTCCTAGAAAGATATAAAGTCTCATATACCAAAAAAAAAACAAAGAAGAATATCGATTTTCTATAAGATGCATTTGAATTGTGGTGCTGGAGAAGAATGTCGAAAATACCATGGACTGCTAAAAAGACAAACTGGTCTGTGCAAAAAGTACAGCCAGGGTCCTCCTTAGAGGCAAGGATGACAAGGTTTCCTCTTACATCATTTGGATATATTTTCAGGAGTGACCAGTCACTGTAGAA
>NW_022111310.1:22977945-23092094 GCF_000313985.2 Echinops telfairi
TTGGTCTTCAACTAGATGGATTGACACAGTGGCTGTTTCAATGGGCTCAGGCACAGGAGCAATTGTGAGGATGTGTAGGGCCATGCAGTGTTTTCTTCTGCTGTGCTTAGGGTCACCGTGAGTCAGAGCCAACTGGATGGCACCTAAACAACAATCACACACCCAAACCCCAAAGGGCAGCTCTATACTGCCTTTTAGGGTCAACTAGATGGCAGTGATTTTTTTTAGTTGGAGTTATTTATTACTCTGTAACAAATTACCAATTTAAAACAAAACACACATTCTATCCATGGGAACACTGGTCCCCTCTTCATGGTCTATCAAGGATCTGTGGTGGTACTGTGGGCCAGGCATTGGGTTACTAACCACAAGGGTGGCAGTTCCAATCCACTAGTAGGTCTAAAAATACAAAAGAGGAGGTGCTCTGTTCCATCAAGGGTTCATCACCTTGGAAAACCTATATAAGGTATCTATGAGGAGGAATAACTCAACAGCAATAAGTTTTTGATCATAGACTGCCAAAGTCAAAGCGCTGCATCAGTCAGATCTATGATCATATCTGAGGTGTGCGTTCCACTTCTGAGTTAACCAGGATGTGACAGATTTCAGTTCCTTGTGACTGCAGGCCTGAGATTCTCAACGCCTAGAAGCTGCCCACAAGGCCCTCTCCCTAAGGTGGTCATTTGTTTCTCTAAGGCCAGTTGGAAAAATTCACAAGAGTTTTTAATTTCTCTGACATATTTTTCTGTAACCTCTAGACCATAGGTGCCCAAACTTATTTGGCCTTCCACCCCCTCTTCAGAAAAAAAATTTACTTAGCACAGCCCTAGCAATTAAAAACTTTTGTACCATAGTCCCTAACCCAGGATGAAGTGTGTGTTTCTGCTTTTGCAGAACCACCTGGGTCCAGACACCCAAGGGGGCTGTGTCACCCACTTTGAGAAACATTGCTGTAGATCATCTTTAGTATTTATCATTGTTTTGAAAAGTGGATAAAACAATATTTGTCATTAGATATCCTGCAATGACAGTCTTGATCCGTTCTGGCATGATCCATCTGACAGTAATGGTATTCCACCTTCCTTGTTCTCTTTGGAAGCTCACTTGGATTTCTGGCATGTCGCACCTTCAGCAGCATTTACTTACCTGTGATATTAAAAATATTGTTTGATAATTTCCACATTCTGTTGGATGACCTTGTCTCTCCAGTTGGTTGGCCAGGTAGTGGTCTACCAAAGTTCTTGGCATATATGACTGAGCACTTGCAGCACGTTTAAAAAAGAAATCATTCTCTTCGGGGTTCTTACAGCTCATATAATAATCTACACACATCAACTATATCAAGCACATTTGTCCATATGTTGTCATCATTATTTTCAAAACATTTTCTTTCTACTGGAGCCCTTGGTATCAGCTCCTCTATTTTCCCTCTCTCCTGTACCCTACCACCCTTGTGACTGCTTGATAAATTATAAATTATTGTTTTCCTATCATACACTGTCTGCTGTCTCCCTTCATCCAAGTTTCTTGTATTTGTTCTCCTCAGGGGATGGGAGGGAGATCAATTTGTTGAAACAGCTCAACTGATATACTATCAAGATCTACAGGCTAAAAAAAAAAAATCAATGTCTTCAATACAGGTTAGACTTCTGCATTTAATAACATTGGTTCTGGATTACATCCTACCTCCTGAAATGTTTGAACATCAACCAATTCTTTTTGTTACCATGATGCTGTATATTACTTACATTTTCTCTTGATGCATCCTGCATCATTCAATATTTTGCTCATAAACCCTTTCTATGTTGTAACTCAAAGCCAAAAATGCACTACTATTGAGCTGATTCTGGTTCATGATGACCCTATTGGACAGGATAGAATGGCCATTTTGGTTTTTCCAAGACAGTAACTCTTTATGAAAGTAGAAAGCTTCATTTTCCTCATGCGGAGACACTGGTGATTTCAAACCAGCAACCTTGTAGTTAGCAGCCCTGCAAGTAACCATTACACCACCAGGAAAGCTTGAATATTTTCCTTACTTCTTGCAACTTGAAAAACATGGAGCATGTTCTTTTTTTTGGTTTTCTAACTCCATGTCTTCCACATTGGATTATAATATTTTACTTTGTCTTCTCTAGGTGAACTTTTGAAATATTTGGATACGCTATTTTAATTAACCATTTTTTCTATTATTTTTAGCTACAGTATGTTGAAGAGCAGGAGCCTTGATGGCTTAGTGCATTATCCATTGGGCTGCTAACTGCAAGGTCAACTGTTCAAAACCAGTACTTGCTCTTTGGGAGAAAGATGAGATTTTCTACTGTCTTAAAAATTATATATAGTCCTTTGAAACCAACAGAGACAGTTCTACTCTTTCCTAAAAGATCACTCTGAGTTGGTATTAACTTGATTCCGGTGAACTTGCGTTTGAGATTTCAGGAACAACTTTTAGAGTGTCTTCTGACTTTTAATTTGAACTTCTCTTTCTCTCCTGCCTTTTTAATGCTCTTTCGGTATCTTCATGCATGATTTTTGTTATGTCATCCCACAACTTTGCTCAATATATAAAGTCTAGGCTAGAGATGGCTTCAAAATTCAGGGCGAGCGTGACCATGGTCATGCTCTGATTCTCAAGGATCTGCTTTCATTCTCTTCGGCTTCAACAGGAGCTCGCATACGGGCAAGACCCAACAAATCAACAGACTGAGAACCAGATAGTTGCCTCCATGATTATCTAGCTCAAATCCTAATTGTGGGCAATATATAAATTATATTTTTACTTCATGTAGAAATGAAACAGGGCTCAGAAAGGGAAGTTGTTGAGCAGAAATCACACAGCTAAAGAAAAAGGATCATTTAATCTTTTAATGCTGTAGCCAGGATTCTTCTCGGTACGTTGTATCATTGTGTGCCTTGTTGTTGTGGAGGATACCCATAGCGTATCATCTTATGAAAATCTATTTCCTGGGCTTTCTCTCCCATGACCAATGAGTGGGTTTCAACTGCCAACCTTCAGTTAGCAACTTATGCATCCTTATTCTTTCTTGTATACTTTACAAAATCCCTTGACATTGATTTGATTTCTACTCATAGTGAACTTGTATGACAGGGTAGAATTGCCCCATCAGGTTCCCAAGTCTGTACGTCTTTAAGAAAGCAGTGTGCCAAATCTTTCTTCAATGGAGCACTTGGTGAGCTCAAACCACCAAGCTTTTGTTAGCAGCCAAGCACTTAGCCACTCTGCTTCTAGAGCTTAATGCTAGCTTCCATGGCAAAGCATTCAAGGAGTGCACGTTAACCCATTTATATATAAAGATCACATTTTTTAGGTGAGGGCCATTGGGGTAAGGAGAGCCAACAGTGATTGCAAAACTCCAGTGTCGTCCCCCCAACACACACACACACACACCACACACACACACACACACACACACACACACACACACACACGCTATTTTCTCTTAGTGCCTGAAACTCAATAGACCTCAACAAAGCAGCAGCTGACATCCTTCAGTCTTTTGTATAGCCATGCCTTTATTGTTTCAAACCATCTGTGGCAATGCCTGAAAATGAGACAAAAGTAACCTTCTCTCTGGTGTCAAGGACTGGATTGCTTCCCGAAGGCCAGAAGAAATTTTTCCCAGGGGATCACAGCTGGAAAGAAGAAAAGATTAACTAATTACTTTGATGATTCATAACAACAAAAAGTTCTGAAATCAATGAACAAAAGAGCAATTTGAGGCCAGGACTCTCGAGGTAGGAGTCCATGGTCCCTAGGAAAATCCTCCAAAGAATGAAAATACTATTTATAAGCCTATGCCATTGAAATGGCTAGATGGTTTTAAATATGGCTTAACTATTATTTAGAGCATGAACCTTGCCCTGGCTTTAAATTCTAGGTAAGCAGTAGATTATCCGATGGAAGTTAATTTTGAAATTGTCTTCAGGGATTCACAAGCCATGCTCATCTCTGCAAGCCTTGGTTTTGACAATCCACTTAGCTGTTGTAGTTTTGTTTTTACCCAGATAGGAAATTATTTCTCTTTTAAAATTTGATTCTACCAAAGTAGATTGTCCAGAGTTGAAAATAAATAAAATTAGGATTCAAATTTGGAAATGAACACAAAAAGTTATATTTGAAAATTAGTAAGTTAAAAAAAAGAATGTGGTAGAACATGTTGTTTTGTTCTCTAGGTCAGAGATAGTCAAAATAAATTATACTAATAAATATTGTCATTGCCAAAGCATAGTGACCTGGATAGACAGGGTACAACTGTTTCAGTGGATTTCTGAGTTTGAAATTTTTATTGGAGTAAAAAGCCATATCTTTCTCCCACAGATCACCTAATGGTTTCAAACTCCCAACCTTATGGTTAGCAGCTAAACATGCAACCACTACTTCACCAGTTGGAAATAATTTCCTTCATGTCATATGCCATTTGTTGATGAGCCCTTTGCAGATCAGCCTAACTGCTTTTCATCTTGAAATAATACTTAGATCCCATGCACTATCTGTCTTCACAGTCCATTGGAGTACTGTTGATACCTGGGTTTGTCTTGGTCAACTAGGGTAGTCTGTGTTAGTACTGTTAGTCTGGGTCAACTAGGGAAACAAATCCACAGAAGCTCAAAGATGTTTAAGAAAGGGTTTTAGATAAAGGGTAAATGTACATTCAGAAAGCATCCCAACCCTGTCCAGTCCAAGACCATACGTCCGACTTAGCACATATGCCTGACACCGATCTACTAAGTCTTCCTCAAACTCCCAAAACACGCACAATGATGCTGAATGCAAAAGATCACGGGCCTGTGGGTAGAAAGTCTTTGAGTCCAATGGCGGTGTAAGTATCTTGGTGCTGGCAGAGGTCTCCACGCCACTTTTCCAGCACTGGGATGCATCAGAGTAGGTCCATGGGGCTTCTCCTCAGGGATTCCTCATAGGAAGTGAGCCTTGCCAGCTAAGGCAGAGAACTATGTAGCTAAGGCAGCCACACACTGGTCCAACCATCAGAGAGCAAGAGAGAAGAGAACCAGAAAGGTGAGACTCACAGAGCCATTTATCTCTCCACCCTTCAATTAACCCCACATGTGTTTATTGGCCAGGTTAGCATAATAAACCTTAACTATCTCAATACCTGACAGCGGCAAGAAAGATCCAAAACAGCATGCTACTGATAGCGATGTATGTTCAACTGGAGATGCACTTTGGTTTGCTTTGCACAGGGTAGGATCAAATATGATAGTAGTCACCTGTGTATAATGCCCCTGGTGTGATGCCGTGAAGTCAAGGGGGAAGAATTCAATCTGAGGTTATACCTCATTTAAAGGCTATGGCTTTGGCAAAATGAAAAGGGAAATATAATTGTCAATGTACACAACATTTATAAAATGTGAATTTCATTTCTTTATAGATTTTGCCAATTACCATATTTGAAGATATGAACATAATTGATATAACAATAGCACCAAGTTTGCTTTGTTCAGCAAATGACCAAGTTTGCTTTGTTCAGCATAACAGCAGTACATTTCATAAAAAGAAAGTCTTAAGAGACAATTTCTTCAGAAGAACAAAGTAGGAAGCTGTTCGCCAACTGACCTCTGAAGCGATTACATAGCCATTGTAGTGTAAACAGTCTGGTACAAGTGCAATGATAGATACATAGATCAATTAAACAGAATAGAAACCCCAGAAGTAAATTCACCCACCTATAACGCAACTGATCCTTGACAAAGGGTCAAAGAACAGTAGTGGTCAAGGGATACTCTCTTCAACAAATGGTGCTGGAGAAATTGGATCTTCATCTGCAGAAGACAGAAACAGGACCCATACCTCATTCCATGCACACAACTGAATTTAAGACGGATTAGAGAACTGACAAGAAAACTGGGACAAATTCAAGCATCCTATTGCAGGGCACACACAGACTACCAAATACAATAAAGGAAGCACACACAATGGAAGACAAAATAGATGACTGGGACTTAATAAAAATAAAACACCCATACTCATCAAAAGACTTCCTTGTAAGCATGAAAATGAGAGTCCACTGACTTAGAAATGGAAAAGGGACTAATTACAAAAATCTATAGATTTCTTCAGCATAAAAATTTAAAAAAATAATCCAATTAAAAAGTGGGCTAAAGACATGAACAGAGCACCAAAATGATTCAAATTGCTAAGAAACACATAAAAAATGTTTATGATCACTAGCCATCCAGGAGATACCAACCAAACAATGAAGAGATATCATCTTACACCCACAACCAGAGCCAAATTAAAGAAATAAATAAGTAAAACAACAAATGCTGGAGAGGATTCAGAGAGACTGGAAGTCTTACAATCTGCTGAGGTCTTGTGGACATGTACAGCCCCTGTGGAAAGTGCTAGGACTTTCCCTAAAACAAGTGGGAATAGAAATACCATATGACCAATAATATGTCTGCTGGGCACATACTCCTAAGACGTAAGCAATCGCATGAACAGATGCATACTCTCTCACGTTCATTGCAGCACAGTTCACAATCGCAAGAAGCTGGAAACAGCCCAAATGCCTCTCAGTAGAAGAATGGATGGTAAAGAAATTCTGCTATATACACATAATGGAATACTATGCATCCTTAAAAAATGTTGAAGCCATGAGACATCTCGTGGCATGGATGGGTCTGGGAATTATTATGCTCATTGAAGGCCCTCAATCACAAAAGGACAAATATATTTGACCAGTGCTATAAGGATAAACATCAAGACAAAGGGAGGCTTCTACTCTTAGGTTATGTAACCTTTTAATCCAGTCTCTCAAGTGAAAATGTAGTGTCCCTGCCTACTTCCCATGAAATATGTCACACCCTTATTTGTACTTCTTAAACATCACTTTGAGAGGGTAGGGCTCACCTCAGATGGTGTCAATTTATCACAACGGGGAGAGAGGGATAAGATCTGCCATATTACATTGTTCTAGGGTCATGCTCAAATCAATAGACTCTAACAAGATAGATTATTGAAACTTACTGAAAATTCAAGTCAAGGCAGGGGGACATATAGTGAGGTTGTTAACCATGTGTTGGTGGATAAACCAGACGGAGCAGCCTTCCATTGGGAAAAACATGTAACACCACATATGAAGACCCCTAAGAGGAAAATATGCCTGGTATTATATTCCTAATTGGACATTTTTGACTCAGTCCCTATCCAACTCTTTGTGACCTCAGGCCACATATTATAGACAACTGGGATTTTAGACTCCGACCTGACTTTTCAAGTTATACTATATGCTTCATGGGCCACAGAAGAAGGATACAATTTGGAAAACCCTGTACATGAATTGTACTTTACCCTTAAACTTGCCTGTAGATTTAAAGAAATAAAATACTCCCTGGATGTAAGGCTGAAACACCCTTAATAAGTGCTATCCCAAAGTTATGGAACTGCAGGCCATTGGATGTTCGTTCAAATCTCTTGCTTTGACAGTTCCCAACAAATGGAAGATCAGGACCAACGAATGTTTACTACTTCCATATTCTCTTTGCTTTTATTATGAAATGTTAGTCTAGTTGGCATGGTTCTGCCTTGATGAGTGAGTGTTATTGAAAATGCTGCCCTATCTCCAACCGTCATTGCTTGTGTAAATAGTGTTCCGTCACTGACATTTTTAATGTGGAAAAGTGAACACTTCGTGTACTGTGGTCCAAAAAGGTGTGCTATACCTATAAAATTTCCTTTTTTCAACAATGTTTGTTGGTTATGCATTGGGCTGCTAACCACAAGATCAGAAGTTCAGGGCCACCAACCACTTAATGGGAGAAAGATGAAGCTTTCTAATCCCACAGAGATACAGTCTGCTTTCTATTCAGTTTATTTTTCTCAGTTTTATTTTGGAAATGTTAATGGTGTGGGGCTTTTTGCCCTTTGTTTTGGTTTTGAATGTTTTTATGTGTATGAAATCCAGAATAAGTGAGTTTATAGATATATTAACTGTTTCTTATTAATAATTTTTAGGGGCATGACAATGGAGGCTGGGGGTAAATGGAGGGCTAACAACAATGAGTACAAGAAAGAAGAAAATGTTCTAAAATTGAAAGTGGCAATGATTGTACAATTCTTCTTAATATGTGTGAACTATTGAATTAAATGTCAATTAAATTATTATTTTTTAAGAGTAAAAAGAGAACTAATGATCTGAGAAAATGTTTTCAGCAATAACAAAATAGAGAACTAACCTTTCCATCTATAGAAAGCTGCCACATCTCAAAAAATAAATCCAATAAAAGTGAGAAAGGGGCACAAACAGATAGTTTAGCAAAAACAACCTTCAAGTAGCTAACATACATATGAAAAAGTTGCTCACAATAATTAGCCATCTGGGAGATGCAAATCAAAACAAAGATAAGACATCACTTTATACTGAACATACAGCCCAATTTTAAACAAGAGAAAGAAAGCAAAAGAAAGAAAGAGAAAGCAGTGCATTCTGGAGGGGGTGAAGAGGTGCAGAGAGATTGGAACTCTCATCTACTGCTGGTGGGGCTGTCGTTATGCACAATCATTGTGGAAGTGATATGGCACTGCCTCAAAGAACTGGTAACAACAATTCTTTATAAACTGTGATAAGTAGGTTTATTGTGCCAACCTGGACAATAGGAACATGTGAGATGAAGAGGGCCGCAGTTTGATTGGAGGGCAAAGAGATACATGGCTCAGCACGGCCCACCCCTCCCTCTCTTACTCTCTGGTGATCAGACCAATGAGTGGCTGCTTTAGCTAGTTCTCTGCCTCAACTTGTGAACTACACTACCTGTAGGACAGCCAAACTGCAGATAGTGTTGTTAGAGCTTGAGGTTCCTTTGAGACCTGCTTTGCCACACTGCTGGTGTATACATCATTTGAGCTTGAGGCTGCCAGGATCTTTCATTGCTTGAATTCAATATTCTATCCGGGTCTGCTTCACTAAGCTCCTGAGTTGCTGACTGTTGGTGAACTGCCCTATTGTTTGCTGGCTGTGGCCAGACTGCAGTACATTTCCCTTGGGAAGACTCAGCTGTCTGCTTTCTTGACCTTGGATCCAGCAGCCTTCATGAGTTGAAAGATATCCAGTATATTAACTGTCCCATGGAAGTGAGTTGAACTGAGCCCTCTGTACTGCAGTGTGGACTAATTAGCTGTTATATTCCTTTGTGTTGTATCTATCTATCTATCTATCTATCTATCTATCTATCTATCTATCTATCTATCTATCATCTATCTATCTACATAGTGTCCTGGTTTTGTTTCTCTAGCGAACCCTGTCTAACACATAAACCACTAATACCACTGCTGGATGTATACCCTATTAAATAAGCAGCATCACACTAATGGACATATACTGTGCACAATTGCAAGAAGTCGGAAACAGCCTAATTGTCCATCAGTAGAAGGGATAAACATTGGTACATACACATAGTGGACTATTATGCATTGTTACTAACAATGGTGAGTCCACCAAGCACCTCATGACCTAGATGATCCTGGAGAATATTATGCTGAGTGAAGTTACCCAAACACAAAAGGACAAATACTATATGAGACCACTACTACAAGGAGTAAAAACTAAGATTTGCATACCAAAGGATATATACTTTGGAAGTTCCCAATGAGAGGAAGCCGAGGTTGGGAAGATGAAGCAGCAGACTAGAAGTCTGACAGGTATTAACGGGAGAAAGAGAGGGCAGAAACCGAAAAAGGGGGAAGAGAAATCAGAGATGTGGGGGATAGGGTAGATTATGGGGGTCACGGTTGATGAGTGGTTTGAACTGTTGAATGCAGAGTTGAAAGTCTGACCTGTAAATCCCCACCTAATTAACAATAAAAAATAAATTAAAAAACGACAAATTTAAGATAAATGAAACATTTTAAAGATATATTATTTAAATATTAATTTAATTTCTTTCCTCAAGTCAAGGAATTGTTCAATTTCTTTACATGGATATCCATAAATATTCTGATAAAATATAAATGTACCTTTCTGATGCTTATTTGGAATGAAGATTGAGAAATACACTCATTCTTGCAAAATAGAAACATAATTTGTGTGATAAGTATTGGATTTGTGTCCTCTTAATGTGCCTAATACCTCATTTATTTGTATATACACAGTGAGATCAATTACTGTCTCATGCAACAGATGATAAAAATGAAGCACACTGGATTAATCAATTAAAACTTTTCATGTTACATAAACATTAATATTTCAGTATTTGAAGCACATTTGCTATGTTTACATTATACTAAATTACTCCCTATTAGTATAAAATTAAATCTATGCTAGATTATATCCATGTGTATGCCAAATATATTTTAAGGTTAAGATTTTCCGTAGTATGCTTAATGGAATTTAAGACATTACCTAGGTGAATGTTATAAAGTTAAAAAATAACTTGATCATGTTCATTGCAGTAGTCAATTGATTTGAATTGGGATTGGAGTTCCACTGCATGTTTACCAGGACATGTGTAAGAACACACTTTTGTCTTTGTGTCATGACATAGGGTGTTATTGAAGATGCTGGGTCAGCAGCTGTGGGTGTACAAGATGCTTCTCTCAAATCGTATCAAAGACTTCTTATCTATGACTATGATCATCCACCGTTGCCTAGTAACCACTCACATTGGCTAGTGCGTGAATGTAGGAAGTTGCGTGAATGTACCAAGTTAGACTTGAAAGCACTCCCTCACCTCTTATTTATTAGAAAACAACAGTATATTCCCAAGGGAGCTGCCAAGATAAAGTTTCAATTACATGCCAGGGCGCCATAGAAGACAGATATCAGTGAAGGTGTTGAAGTGGTAAAGACCTCACAGCTTAAAGCAAGCTTGTGGGTCGGCATTCTCATGATGCCATGTGAACTTTGTTCCCACCCTGCTCACTGGAGCTGGTATCAATTTAATTTCATCTCACGTTTCCTTGCCTCTTGTCTGCTTGGCATCGATGAATCTGTGCTTTGGACAAGTGATGATTCTGTTGTAGCTGATAGGTTAAGCTCATGCACACGCTCACTTTGCTTATTGACTGCTCTGTCCTGGTAGCATCCATAAAGAAATCCACTGAAATTTGGCAATCAGTATTGACTTTCCTTCCCATACTCACCTTCCCTTTAAAATGTTATCTGTATACATAAATGGATGCTTCTGAATTACTTTGGTATTTTGCCATGAGGAGCTCTCATTGAGCTGCTAAGCAGATGGTCAGTAGTTCCAACCCACCAGCTGCTCTGAGAGAGAAAGATGAGACTTTCTGTTCCTTTAAAGAATCACAGACTTGGGAACCATTAGGAGTAGTTTGACCCTGCTTTATTGGCTTGCAGTGAGTCAAAATTGACTTGACACCCATGAGTTTCAATGGATGCAGAAGGAGCTCTGGAGATTCAGTGGTTAAGTACTTTCTTAAGTACTGATCAAGTACTTTTCTATGAATCCAATGGTCAGTAGTTTGAACTCACCAACCAATCCAAGAGTGAAAGATTCACTGTCTACAAAGCCCTATGGAGCATATCTGTGTGGGAGCGGTAGTGACACAGTTGTCAAGGTCATGCCTGCTATCCCAAAGGTAGGCCATTTCTACCAGCCACTCTGAGCGAGACACAGGTGGCACTCTACTTCAGTAAATATTTACAGGCATACATATCTTTTACAAAAATATATTTGCATACCTCTGCAATAATTTGGAATTCCAGAATACTTCATTGGACTCATTTGAAACTTGTTCTACTCATAGAACTGCCTACTGATCTAAGTACCAGAGAATATTACCTGCTTAAAAATCAAGAAAGGTGTGCAGAAAGAGTGTATCTTTTCACCATACACATTCAATTTATGAGATGAGCAAGTCATCTGAGATGGTAAAGTATTTGAAGAACATGGCACTAGATATGGAGGAAGACTCATTAACAATCTGTGACATGCAAGTAACCCAAAGTTGGTTGTTCAAAGAAAAGAGGCTCTATAACACTTACTCATGAAGATCAAAGACTATTATGTGGATTACATATCAGCATAATGAAAACAAAATTGTCCGCAACTTGACCAATAAGCAATATTCATGAAAATGGAAAAAGTATTATACTTCTCAATATTTTATTTCAGATTGCCTTCACAATCAACAACTATAGAAATAGCAATCAACAAATCAAAGGGCATATTGCATTGGGTAAATCTGTAGCAAAAGACCTCTTTAAAGTGCTAAAAAGTAAACATGTCCATAAGATTTCCTAGTATGTGAGTTCTCTTTTCACTCTTTAGTGTAAGGCTCTTGATGCGCGTGTCTTTAAAAAAAAGTTTTATTGGCATATCATTAACATAGCATAAAATCGAACAGTTCAATTGTTCAATCACATCAAGGGGAGATGTACAATTGCCACCACAACTATCATACAGCCTCCCATGCCCCCTCCCCCATGGCCACATTGCCTTCAAACTGAGCTGTGCAATCACTCTCAGTTCTGGTGCCCTCCCCCCAACTGTTCACTCCCCAAATCCCCCCCTCCCTCCCTATCACCTATCCCCCACCCCTGAATTCTCTACACCACCTTGTAACAGTTATTGTCATCATACATCCACTCCTCCTGTGCTTCACAGCTGGGAAATCCAACAGAAAACAGTGCCAGACAAATCACACTGAGGTGGTAAGCATAAGATCATATTAGTATAAAGGCTAAAATACAAATGATGCATAAGCAGGAGAAGACCCTCATCAATGTTCAAAAAGCCAAGGAGGAAATTTCTGTCATGGGATATCTAGGAGATACACCCAGTACTAATCCAGGTTGTGATTATAGGGAGAACAACGAGCCTGGTACCAAGTTTGATCCCAGATAATCCAGATTACAATGGTCTCTGCCTGATAGTAAGGTTGTTGGAGACTCTTGCCTTGGTAAGAGTGGATCTGCCAGCAGCTCAGGCTGACTAGATACTCTGCAAGATGGGTTTTGGGATTCCACTGTCCTCCATAGCCTTCTCCAAGTTGGGTATTCATAATTTTAGCTCTAATACTTTTCTTTTCACCATATTCAAATTTTGTAATTGTTATCTTTGGATCACACAAACTAATAGGCTTCTTCTGTGTGGACTTAGTTGACTCCTCACTTAGATGGCTGCTTGTTTGAATGCAAGCCTATAAGACCCCAGACACTTGTTTTGTTTGATAGCTGGACACCATCTGCTTTCTCCACCACACTTTGCTGTAGCCCCCTTATATTCAGTGATCATTTAGGGAAATTGAGTATTGAGCAGGGCCAGGATGTGAAAACTAAATGTTCTTAAGTCAGAGCTAGGATTTAGTGTGAGCCCAGAACTCATTCCTGGATCTATGCTTTTTTAAAAATGTGCTGTAACTATGAAATTAATACATACATATGTCATATCATTCCGTAGTTCAATCCAGATATACTTATTTTAGTACGATTCTTAATACTGCATACAGGTGTTGGTGTGTCTCTGAGCTAGACACCCAGTGGGGTCCCCTACATGGTCCCCCTGATGCTGTTTCTGGAGCATGCTGTGTGCTAACCCTAACCCTAACCCAGTGTCCCAGTGTTTTATGGCACCTGTCTGTGTCCCTGGGATACCCCAAATGCCCTAGGTTACACCCGCTACATGCCACTAAGGAGACCTCAGTTACTTCTTCTGTGTGTGTGTGTGTGTGTGTGTGTGTGTGTGTGTGTGTCTTGTTATGTTTGATAGTGGATTCATGCCATTTATGAGAACTCTTAAGTTTGTCCCTTTTTTTTCCTCATTGATGGTCATCACAGCACTAGGGTTTACATTTAGATCTTTAATCCATTTCACACTTATTTTTATAGCTGGGGTTTGGTATGGGTCCAGGTTCATTTTTTTCTACTAATGGAAATCTAGATTTGCCAGTACTATTTGTTTAAGAATGAATAATCAGATGCTAATACATATACATGATGGAATAGTGTGCAACATTAAACAATAAAGATGAATATGTGAAAAAACTCTCATGACAAATGAGCATATAGAGTATTATATTGAGCAAAATTAGTCAATCAAAAAAGGACAGATATTGTAAGTGCCTGCTGTTTTTTAAAAAAATCAAGAAAAGGTTATTAGACTTAAAACACCTTTGATGATTACTAGGATCAAAGGCAAACAGATCAAAGGGAATTCATAGGCTGGAGGGTGGTACAAAGATGTTAACTGGGGAGGAGAAGACAACATCCAAGAGACAGATTGGGGAAAAGAATGATGAAATTAGGGGAAGACTTTGAAAGCTTTCATGAGTTGCTGAATGTAAAACTGATGATCTATTCTGTAAACCTCCACCTAATTCAAAACAAAATGTTTTGTTTTTCTAAGCAAAATGTCACTCCAAGAACTAAGGTTTACCTGACCTAAGCCAAACTCCTAATTTCAATTGCTTCATGTGCATATGAGAGCTAAACAGTGAAGAAAGAAAAAAAAAGAATTGATGGACTTCCGTTATGGGGTGGAAGAATATTAAATATACCATGTACTGCAAGAAGAATAACCAAGTCTATCTTGGAAGAAGTGCAGACAGAATGCTCCTTAGATTTGGAGATGTGAAGACGTTGTCTTACGTACTGGGGACATGTTATCAGGATGGATTTGGAGAAGGATATCATATTTGGCTGAACAGAAAGCAGCAAAAAATAAGACCTTCAGTGGGATGTATTGTAACAGTGGCTACAACAATGGGCTCAAATGTAGCGGTGGTTGTGAAGCTAGCACAGAATCAGGCAGTTTTGTTTTTCTCCCCCCACAGTAAATAGGGTTCATATGAATCCGAACCACCTTGTCAGCAACTAACCACAGCAATAAGTACTTAGAGAGAAAAATAATATTGGGAATTAATGGGACAGTGTTGTGTCACAAACGCAATGTTTCAGATAAGTTCCTGGGATTTTTAATTTAGTACTATATCTTTAATCCCATTGTAATTTTATATTGCTGACTTCTAATTTTCTTGGGTTACCATCAATTGACTTCATTCCAGTGAATTAAAGAAGACATTTTTTTAAAAGATTAATAAAATAAAAGTTTCTATTCTGTACACATCATGTGAGAATTTTTTTCCTTTTTTTTTCATCAAGTTTTTCAACTTCATTAATGATTAGGCAAAGGGAATACTGGCTAATTAAAATGGCAGATGATACTGAATAGAAAAGGTATGCAAGCATAAGGGAATCGTATAAGGGACCTCAAAAGCTTCTAGTTCTGTGCATGAGAGACTGGACAGGCTTGCGTCAGTGAAGGCAATTAGATCTGGCACAGAGGAGAAGGTCAGAGAGGTAGCTACGGCGGGAAGGAGGGAGGAGTTTTTGGATAGCCGGGAGAGGGCACGTGTAGGCAGAGCAAGAAATGGACTCACAAGATTGTGAGATACCAGTGAACAATTTTTCCTGTTTGAGTTAGCCTCTGGATTAATTTATAGTGGACCCTCCATTTGAGAGAGGAAGCAAAAAAAACCCTTTATTCCCAAATGACTTTTTGTTCTTAACAAGACTACCTGTCCAGCATTATATACCTGGCAAAGCATGGCTTCTGGTTTAACCCCTAGGGTGTTATTCTTTCTTAAAGTAGAATAAGCATATTGTGAGTGGTAGGCAACCCTGGGCCAGAAATTCGACAAAGCTAGGAAATATGAAGGTCGTACATTCTTCAGGATTTGTTTGCTCATTTCAAGTAAGGTGAGTGCTTATGTTTCTATAACAACTTTTTAAATTGTAAATTTGATGGGGATTTGCATTTCCAGTCATCAGCTTTGTATTTAACAGTTTAAACAACTAATCAGATCCCACACAAACTTACCATTCATGGCTCCTTAATTTCTCTTTTTCAATTTGTGAACTACTATCTTCCATCTCATCTAAGTTACCACCTGCCAATAGTCTACCCCATAGCTTTAACTCATCTCCTTCGCCCTCCCTCTCTTCAAAAGGGAGAAGATGAGACAAACAAACAAAAAACAAGAATCAACAAGTGCTTGTTAGGGTGTAGAGATCAGACCCTGCTGGTTGGACTGAAAAAATGGTGCAGCCGTTATGGAAAATGGTATGCCATTTTCTTAAAAGATTAGAAATAGAAATATCCTATTAGCCAGCAATATCTCTATCAGGTATTTGTCTTAGAGAAACAAGAGTTGGGACATGCACAGGGATGGATAAGCACACCCATGCTCATTGCAGCATTATTCATAGTAACCAAAAGATGAAAATAGCGTAAAAGTGCACCAATTGATGTGTACTAGAGCACACAGGTATAATGAAATACTGCATATTGTTAAGGAACAATGAAAGATCTCCAAAACACCTCCCACAGAACATGGATTAACCTCGAGGATATTATGCTGAATGAGTTTAGTCAATTGCAAGATAACAAATACTGTATGAAACGACTGCTGTACAACATTTGAATAAGATATACACATACAACGTTGTGCTTCTTATAGACTCACTCAATCACTCTTGCACCAGGGCGGTGAATGGATTTCAAAAGAGCAAAAGTGGAGGCAAGGGGACCATTTAGAAAGTCTGCAAAATCCAAACCAAAGATGATGCTCCTCAGGCTATTTGTTGGCCATGACCATCAAGATGGACCAACAGGATGTTAAGGAGTTGAGTAGGGTGTGGTGGTTGGTTCACTGTAGGTCAAAGATGATAGGTCAGAGAAAGGCTCAGTTTTAGAGCGGGTAATGATTTGTATGTGGTTTCATGTATTAGGGAAGAGAATGATGAATTTGCTTTTGAAGACATCAAAGTGGAGATAATCAGTAAATATCAGGACAAGAGCCTAGAAAGCAGGAATGGAGATGACTCGATCCCCACCACTGGATGGGGGTCTGTTTGTTTTGCACTGTAATTTTGTGGCCGACAAAGCCGCACTCTAATATATTCCACCTAATCAACTGAAGGTCCTCCAATAAACTGAAATTGGGATTCCTCACCTTGTCATTATTTTGCAGATGATGCAAAACTTGTCCTGAGATTTGTTCAAAGTGATCTTTGACACTAGTGAGAGTGAGAGACCTGAGCCTATATTATCACACCACCAATCTAATATAATTCCCAAATCTCCCTCACCCCCTATTGTGAAAGGGCACCCTAGCCTGTGTCTGTGGTGAGGCTCAACTCCTCCTTCAAGTAATCATAGTGCTGATATCCCTCTATTGCCCCTGAGCTATGGCTCAAGCCTCACGTGAGAGGTCCTTCTCTCTGCTAAAGGGAGTAGAAGGCCTATTTGAACATAAGCCCAATTTCTTCCCCACTGACCGTCACTGTCATGAACTGACCACTCTGGCCCTGCTGCCAGCTAAGAGCAGACAGGTTGACTGACAATAAGCACAGACCTGCTGCTCACACAAATTGAGGCAGGCAAGGAAGGGAAAATAGGTGTGCTGGGCCTGTCTGGTGCCGACAGCTCCCATCACGCAAACATTTCAATCAGCACCATGTTAAGCCAGTCCTTGTGTCTGACACTCAGAAAGAGTCCAGAACCAGCTCCAGGGGTGGCATCTAGATGGGCAATGGGATCTCTGGAAGCTGGAAAAAGAACAGCTATTGGGTCTATCCGTGGCATCTGCCACCCCTCCTTTTCTTGCCAGACTATTAGGAGATCGCCCAGTTAGGTGACATTATCCTGCCTGAGGAAGTGACAGCTACTACCAGGCTGGCAGTGGAGAGCACTGCATGTTTCAGAATGGCTGTCCAGATCGACAAAGCTCTCCAGTGCATCCCAGAAAACTGTGTTTTGTTTATTCTTTCTTGTGAGGGGTGAGAGTGAATTGCAAGGCGAGGCATGCTTCGGAATGCCAAACATATGTGAATCAAGACTCTTGCACAAGCATTTAAACACAAACCTATCTGTTCATACACGTGTTAAATGATGCACAACTGACAAGCATAAAAATCTGCATGCCAAACACTTGTTTTCATGCTTATCACCACACAAAAGCAAACTTGCATTTGCCTGCACACACACAGAAAGCACACATGCATGAGCAAATGCATTTGCTGCTTAGGAAGATGCACCAAATGCTCAGAGATTAATATTCCAAAGCACATAGACAGTGAATGCAGAGTGACAGTCTCATGAAAACACTGGAACGCAGAGATGTGAATGCATGAGTATAAAGGACATGGGCACAGATAATAGCGTTTGCACACACACCAGTATTTTCTCAGGGAGGAAACTAAAGCGAAAGCAAGGAAGGAAGCGAAAATGAGCTTTTATACATTGGAGTTTCTACCTGTCATCACAAGAATCACTTCCAAGTGTGTAAAACAGAAGGGAAAAAACAATCAATTCCTGTTAGGAGAGCTTCAAGGAGCCGTGAAATCAATTGTGTTTCATTTCTAAATATCATTCAGGGAAGTTTACATTCCCTCAGAAAAGTCTGGACTCTCTGGGGCAAAGAACCAGCTGGAAATGGTAATGGGAAAGGCACTACAAAGTTCAAAGCAAAGGTCAGCACTGAGATCAGAAAGGACACTTTCATCTTCTCCGGCAGGAGAAAGGGCCTGGGAAAGTTTCAAGTGCCCCGCTTCAAATAATGGCCAGAGGGCCAAGCTGGTGTGACATCAGTCACCTCATTGATTGCTAAGCTTGACTTGGTCAATTCACATTAAAGAATAAATGTACATGCTATCTGACATCTGAAAGTGGCATGGAATAGCCCTCTTTCTTTTAACACAGGAAATAAAGAGGCCAAGCACAAGGGCATGACTTGCCCTACATCACCCAGGTACAGAGCCTGGAACTGGACACAGACCTGCTGGCTTCCCAGGTCTGTCCTTCAGGCTTTCTCATGAGACATCAACCTTCTGAATACTCTCCCCACCACATGTGGACCCCTCAAAGAGTCAAAATGCAACAACATGCAACAAATCAACGACGTAGCACCAAAACCGAACCCCATTATGCTCCCTTTGAAATAAGAGCCCAGCCAGTGGGATTCCTGCGATGCCCAACATATGGCCAAGTTTTCTAGTCCTGGGTGACCAGAGTGGGACTCAAGAATCGTAGGAGGGTGTGGTGGGAAAACAAGCCAGACACACAGCACCTTGATAAACACGTGAGCTCAGCAGGAAGTGAGGAGCCTGGGTAAGGGAGTGGGGCAGGTGATATCCAGTAAGTAGGATGGTTAGGTAAAAAGCTTGAGTCTTCCAATTGAAATGAGTGACAACAAAAATATATACAGAGGGTGGGGGGAACCCACATGTAGGCTGTTAGGGAGATTAAATTTGTAACTGTGTATGAAACTGTACTGCACGTTTGCTGGACAGATGTGACATGTATGACTGTCCCCAGTCTCCGGGAAGAAAAACCTTGTCCCTAGCTTTTCTTACTGCTGTCAGTGCCCCTGTGAATGTGCTTTCTGTTCACTGAATTGGCAAACTCATCCTTTGGACCAGTCAAGTGTGCTGCCCGAGACTCGAATTCTCAGGACAGCAAAGCTGGCATGGCAGAGTGCTCACATGTGATTTGCAGCATTTTCTACACAGGTCCTGGGACATTACTCTATGGAATGGTTCTTGGTATAATAGTAGGTGTTGTAGTAAAATAATTTAGGGAGATGATACAAATAAAATTGTCCTCTTGCAAATTCATAGAAGCCAGAAGCATCTTCAAGTTTCTGAGGGGTCCTTCAGGAAAGATACCCACTCTATTTTGTTGAAAAAAGAGGCAGGCCGCAACTTCCAAAGAATTCAAGTTACCACAAACCAAATGTGATTCCTAAACCTCTTATTAGTGATACGGACCACATTCAATGTTGCGGCCGGCTCTTTGTTCAGATGTTCACTTGAAGATGCTCACAGGTCAGATTTATGAAGCACTGATAATAAAAGTCAGTAATATTGAAAACACACACACAAAGAGGTAGTTGATTTAAATCACAGAAAGCTTACGATGGAGTTGTTGGGACACAATCATAAATCAAGGACTACCTGCAGTTTAAAACATATATTTTTGTCTCATATTTACACTCTTAAAAATGTTGTATACATGTTATCATCCCAAATAAGAATTTCCCACAGAACGCAATTTTTGGAATGTGCTCAGTGCTCCATTTTACAGGTGAGTAAGCACACCTAGAAAAGGGAAGTGATTCAGCCAAGATCACCCAGCAGATTCATGATGGAGCTACAACTGCTGATGCTCTCTCTTTAGAATTTCTATTAGACATCATTTAGTACCTGGTGATACACCAACAGTTAAGCTCACTGTCATCAAATCCATTACGACTTATGGTGACCCTATAGGACAGAGTAGAACTACCCCTGTGAGTTCCTGAGACTGTAACTCTTCTGGGAAGTAGACAGCTTCATCTTTCTCCCAAGGAGCAGCTGGTTGAACTTGTGGTTTGCCCAATGTCTAACCAAATGTGTTGACCTTTGAACTGTTGACCTTGTGGTTCGCCCAATGTCTAACCACTGCACCACCAGGGCTCCTTGTAACTGGTGATCATCTGTATTATTTCTTTGCTTTTAACTGACGTATGTTTGACAATGAAATAGTCTTATTTTGGGACCATCTTAATCACTCAAATGTTAAATCTGAATTGGTCTATCTATGAGGTTTTCCTCCACAGATGATGGAATACTGAGAGACAAAAGCCATGCTCTCATGTCACTTTTGTTAGGTGTCACTGCTACATATCTCCAAGACTCCTATCACTTTAGGCCCACCTGAAATGCTCCATAAATGTTCTCTCATTGGCTCAGAAAAACAGGGGAAGCCCCAGATGTATGCCCCTTGGTGGAAAAGGAGAAAGCCTGACATTAAAGCTATAAAATGAACCATTTCCCCTACAGAGTTAGTCTAACATTAATAAAGGCTTCATGTTGCACTATTCTCCTCTACCCTTATTATTCTCATGTATTTCATGCTGGAGATAAATGTCAGGATGCTTTAACTATCTGCATTTTCATGGAATTTATTGCCACTGAAGGAACACATGCGGTGACTTCTAGTAAACGAAACCTTGTCCTTGGTGGCCTTTCCCCTTCTCGCCGCCCAGGGATTTCCAGTGACCAAAGGGCAATAAAACTGGGTCAGATGCATTGTGATTGCCGTCACATGCCCAGAGTTCCATCACACATCTTCTTTATAATCCCGAGCTTGGGGGACACTGTTTTCCCCTACTTTCTGAACGTCAGCATTGCAGAAGTAGTGAATTTGAAACATCTACTATCCCACTCCACCGTGCCTAACTCTCATTAATAGAACTACCGATTTTTTTCCCCAGACAGTCAGCTTTGCCTCTCATCGATTCTTTTCCCTGCACCACGGATAAAATTCTGACCAGAATTACTAGGAGGGCTTGTTAAATTATAGACTGGCAGGTCCCAGGCCCAACGATGGTGATTCCATACACCTGAAGAGAGGTTCTAGAATTTGCATTTCTAATAAGTTCCCAGTTAAGCTGATACTGCTGGTCTAGTCCATACTTTTTGAATGACATATCTATACCAAGTGATGTGTTTTCCATACTCCTTGCCAGTAATTGATCTGGTCTCATGAATTAGCTTGTCTTTCCCCCACCCCCCATGCATGAGAACCAAAACGAGAATATAGGTGCAAGTCAGTTATTGGGACAGAGGCCTCTGGATCACTGTATAAAAGCCATGATGTGAGACAGAAAAGCAAAGAAAGCCCCCCTATGGTTACTTCATGATCCATTCTATCTTGTAGGGGTCATTACCACTGAAGATCCACTGACACACTCTATGGGACAGACCCCGACTTAGTCTCCCCAAGGGATGAGCTGGCCAGGATTTTAGTTACCAACCCTCACACGGGGATTGTTGTTCCTTAGACTTTAATTCTCAGGCATTTCCAGCATGGCTCATACACAGGCTGAGCACTATCCTGAGAGACCCTCGGGCACGGAGATAATAGTTTCTTAAGGCAGAAATCAGAGGCAGAAACAAGCTTTGCTTACTGAGACTATAGGTGATCTGAAGATAGATGCGGACATAGGACAGGGAACCGACTCTGCCTGCTGTTTGTGAACGTGTGATGCAGATATGAGTCCAATACAATGTGAAGGGTATCCACTGGGGACCCCTGGGAAAAGTGCCTTTGTTCGTATAAAGGAAATAATAGTGAAGTCTTTTCTTCTGGATGTTACATATCTCAATATGACACTGGAACTGCTATATCCATATTGTGAGCAAAAGTTCCATTCTTAAGATGAAACTACTGCTGAGCAAAGAAGAGAAAGATGGGGGGGGGCATTGAGTCTTTTATGAAAGTATGCAGGAACTCACATACAAAGGCTTGGGCTGTATCATGACTGGATGTGTTATTATTTGCTTTAATATAAAATGATGTCATTATTCAATTGTTTGAATTGTGGTTTTATATCCCCAGCTGCTCAACTAAGTAATATACTAATGCTGAAATACATATTGAAGTGGTATATAATACTCTTGCTTCACAATATGTGGGCCACGGCGCAGCAGCATCACCTGAACATTTGCTAGAGTGCAGAGTTTCCGGACTCAGCTAATCCTATGAAATCAGCATCGGAAATCAATAGACTGGGTATCCAAGAGACCCATGGACACATAAAGTATAAAGAGTGCTGCTTGACAAAGTTGTGGCCATTAAATATCTAAAAGATGAGAATAATACTATTCTTCACTATTAATACTTTAATATTGGCTCCTTGGTCCCTCATCTAGTACTCTTAATCTGCTTTTCACAATGGAAAATACTATCACAGCAGTCTATGAAAGTGCATCCAAATGTGCTATTCATTTCCGGATAATTAGTCTGGAAGGTAATTATTATGTAGGGGTTAGTTTTCTGAAATATTAGTGAGTAATTAGAATTCTATTCTGAAAGTAGCTGACATTGTGAGGAGATGGAGGTACGTATTTGTGGTAGTTACATAATTTCATGTCAATGTGATAAATAGGTGTAGGGGTGTAGCCTAACCTGCCAATTAGGTCACAGCATGATGATGCCTCCTTGTGGGTTTGGCCTTTGCATGAGCATTCTGGGAACTTCCTTGCCGTCTCTGCTTTCATCTTCCTGTTGACAAGACACACGGAGCCATGCCGAAACCCGTGAGGAGCTCCTCTCTCTGCTTCACCTGCCCGTTGAAAAGCCACACTCGGAGAGCTGGAGGAGCCACATGGAGACTGGTGCCAGCACTGAGATGCTTCCACCGCCATTGTCTACCGAAGACTTTCCACCCACCGATGATCTGTGATACTCCTGAAGTTTGCATCATTGCATGTGACTGCGTGAGTCTGAAGAAGGATAGTATAGTATTGGACTAGTATAGGATTTATGGGCTAATATCAAACGAATGGACTTAATCTGGACTGGGCTGGGATGTTTTCTTAATAAACAATTGCACTTTGACATAAAGCTCTTTCTTAGACATAAATTATTGTCCCTGGATTTGTTTCTCTAGTCAACCTGGTCTAGCACTATAATATTTTAATATATATGGTCTTTGCACTATTCTGCATAACGTCAGATTGAGCAAGCTCTGAAAAGTTAGCTAGGTTTATTTTGTTCCTTGCATGGATTTTTTTCATTAAACAAAAAGTTACCTGCTGTACTAACAGCTTTATTAGTTATCTAAACTTTCTAAAAGATTATTTTCTTGGTGGATAGCCTGTTATTTGAAATATCAATTGTAAAGGTAAGAAAAAAATATTTAGTTTCTATGAAAACTCCTGAAAAATCAAAGAATGAAAGAATACACGTGTAAACATGGATATGCATTGAGGTTACTGCATAGGTTCTTTTTTTAAACTTTTCTTTAAGTGTGATGCCAGGCAATTGGAATGCAGATAAACTAGCTAGCACCAGTGTGACCCTCAAACAAGTGCATCACCAACGAGAAAAAGAACCCTAAAAAAGAAAAGCCAAACGAACAGCCACCAAGCGGCAGGCACTGCTGTCACTGGAGAAGAATACAGAATGTAACTACTTGAGGTTTTAAAAAAAAACATTTTAAATTATAAATCCATCATAATCCAATGGAATAAAAAAGTATCACTTGAAATAAAAATGCTGTGGCCAAATGATTTGGAAAATGTAGAGAAGTCTAAAAAATGGCATGGGAGCTATTTCCATCCACCTTTGACTTCACAAAGGTGAGGAGAATCAAACTCCGCAGCCTGAGGCCGATTCCCATGAGGTGGAGATCAAACATGACTCCATTCTCCATTCTCCAGCACTAATTCTGACACCAGCTGTGTCTGCCACTCCTTTATCAGCTCTTTCTACTTCTTATCTGTGTTCAGCAATTCACTGCAATGTCTACACAGGACTTACAAGCTACATTCACAAATATGGACTTTATAAGTTAACCGGTTATGGATCAGGTCATAAATATCTAGTCTATGGTTCTTTGGTTAGGTCAGTTTCTTTCCCAGTCATGCCACACTCTTTGGCTCTAGGTGCTTTGGAATTGCCTTTGCCCTGCTAAGACAATGTTACAAGCTCATTTAGCACTGCTGACAAATGTTCAAAGGGCATGCCACTCCACTCCACACTAAATCTCAGCCTGAAGTTAATCAATTACAACTTCCTCTGAGTGCTGGGAGGATACCTCTCTACCAGTGGACCTCTGGCCCCAAAGTTCTCTTCTTTGCTCATTTTCTGTGAGGTAAGAAGCCCACCATTTTTCTACTCTTCTTGAGTCTGCTGTCTCCACTGCTGTTACATCTCTGGTGTCACACAATTCTGGGTCCTGGATCAAGGAATTGATGCCTACAGGGCTATCTGGGTCTAACGTTTGCACCACTCAAAGCTCTTTTTATGTTATTACAGTTAGATTACATCCATCCCCTCTCCACTTCTGTTGCTCCTGAGATTTTAAACTCAGAAGTTCAGGCCAGATACAGAAGAGGTCGTGGAACAAGGAATAACACTGCTGAGTTCAGATGGATTTTGGCTCAAAACAAAGAATACCAGAAAGGTATTTACTTGTGTATCATTGACTATGAAAAGACAGTAGACTGCATGGACCATAATAAACTGTGGATAACTTTGGGAAGAATAGGAATTCCAGGTCACTTCATTGTGCTCATTTGGAACTTTCATATTGATTAAGAAGCAGTTGTGCCAACAGAACCAGAAGATATTGCATGTTTCAAAATCAGGAGAGGTGTGCATCAGGGTTGTAAGCTCTCACCATACTTGTTTAATCTTTATGTTGAACAAATTCTCAGAGAATCTGGATTATATGAAGAAGAAGAGTGTGGCATCAGGATTGGGGGAAAACTTATTAACAAGTAGTGGTATGCAGATGACACAAGTGAGGAGGACTTGAAGCACTCTCTGATGAAGAGCTAGGATTGCTGCCTTAAATATGCTTGCGACTTGATGTAAGGAGGACCAAGATTCTCACAACTGGACCAATAGGTAACATTACGTAAAATGGGACCGAGGTTGAAGTTGTCAAGGATATTGTCTTATTTGGCTCCACGATCAATGCTTCTGGAAGCAGCTACCAAAAGATCAAAAAACTGTTCTTGTGTGACCACACCATGGTATTCTCTATTGCATCATATACATATGAAAGTTGTACATTGAATAAGGAAGACCAAAGAAGAATTGATGCATTTGAATTGTGCTGGAGAAGAATATTGAAAATACTGTGGACTGCTAAAAGGACAAGCTGATCCTTATTTGAAGAAGTAAGGCCAGAGTGTTCCTTAGAGGAAAGAATGGCAAGTCTTCGCCTTTGGACATATTGTCAGGAGAGACCAGTCCCTGGGAAATGACGTCATGTTTGGTTAAGTAGAGTGGTGGTGAAAACGAGGAAGGCCCTCAAAGAGATGCATTGACACGGTGGCTGCATCACTGGGCTCAGGCATAGGAACAATTGTGAAGATGGTGCGGGACTGTGCAGTGTTTTGTTCAGCTGTGCATAAGGTCGTTATGGGCTGGAATCTACTTAATGGCACCTAACATTATTTAACTTTTTCATTAATACCTCTTGCTTCCCTTCTGTAGCTAGCCTATGTTCTTCTCTGGGTCTACGCTCCCTGTTGCTTTTTAATTCCGTTAAATATGTATGCCAATCTATTTTCTATCTGAATTTTCTTAGATAAATGTTTTTCATCTAGGCTTTTTCTCACAGTCTTCCCATCTCTTAGTGTATACTTTTAATTTCCTTCATATCAATTCATAATTCATTTTATTTTTTTTATTTTATTTGGGTAATTAATTAGAAAATGTTTCTACCTTCTTTAAGAAGATAGTCTATAATACATGGTCTCTGTGTGTCTTATTCACGACCATATCTCCCCGCATAGCATAGTATTTGTTGCATAGGTGATTATTAGTAAAAAGTTATTTTAAGGATTTTAAAAATGCCTTTGAGCCCGAGGACTTTCTTTCTTTCTTTTCTCCCCCGAGTGGAAATAATATTCCACAGAATGCATTTTGAGAAATGTTTTTCTAAAGTCAATTCCACTCCTCCTAAGTGTGAAAAGGGGAATATAAGTTATAACCACATTTCAAGCTCTGGCTAGCTGTGTGACCACGGGCATAGTTATTTCAAGCTTGAGACTCACTTGTGGAATGATGAGGCAGGATGAGATAATCTTTACAATCCTTTACAATGTCTGAAGTTCTAATCATACAGAAAGAGTATCACTTTCACTTGGGTCATGGCGTGAGCTGTCAAAGAGTGAGTAAAATCAGACTGACCTCATTTGACTGTGGCATACTTATTGTCTAGGGTGGTAGATCAGGCAGGGAAAGGATGCCAATACAGCATAGTAAGCTTTCTGTAAGCATTTTCACACAGTCTCCCCTGATATCTTTGTTGAAGAGTGAGGCATGATGACTAGGTAGAGGTATGATGGACTGGTTTTGAAACCAGTTGAGGGATGGCCAGAGTGCAATGCCAACCTTGAGAACAGGGAATGGCAACGACCCACAGGCTGTCCCTTGTCCTGTCCTGTTCCACATTTTTATCCTGGTCTTGGATGAAGAATGAGAGCTTAGCAATCATCAAATAGTTGCCGCGGCTGTAAGAATATATTGTTTTACAGGATCAAAATTCAAAGTCATCTGAACAGTCTAGGGAAATGACCGATGTCAAAAAGGGAGAAGTGGAATGATATGAAAGAAGAATTGAGGAAATAGGAGCCATAAAAGTAGAGGGACAACATGGTTTACGTAAGTGTATATTTGTGGGTCCGTATGTGTGTATCTTATCTGAATTTTCACAGAAGAAACCATTAGCAAAAAAATATTGGTAGAAAAGGATATGGTTGCCAGAGAAAACAGTGATAAAATTGAGGGAAATACTCTGAGATGAAGTGACACGATAGTCAAAGCAATGGACTCAATCATATTAACAGCGCAAAGTTGGCTCAGGACTCGACAATGTTTTTTTTTCTTGTGAGAAAGGTTGTCACGAGGCAACTAATAATAATACAATCAAGAACAAAATATCGTAAGATGTCCACCGAGCATACATGCATGTTACACATTAAAGCTTCATAAACGGGCATCTAGCATGCAAAAGCGATGGGGGATAGATAGAGTTCACAGTACTGCTGAGATGGTTTATTGTGCCAACTTGGCTGATAAACACATGTGGGGTTAATTGAAGGGTGGAGGGATAAATGGTTCGGTGAGCTTCGCCTTTCTAGTTCTCAGGTCTCTTGCTTTTTGATGGTCGGAACAGGGTGCAGCTGCCTTAGCCAGTTCCCTGCTTCAGCTGACAAGGCTCAATTCCTGCAAGACATCCCTGAGGAGAAGCCACATGGACCTACCCCTATGAAGCCCTGGGTGCTGGAGCACCTGTATGGAGACCCTTGCCAGTGCTGAGATGTTTACACGTTCACTTACTCAGCTTTCCTCCTGCAGATGGCATTGTTGTGTCTGCTTTGTGAGATGGAGAAGGACTTTGTGGATTGGTGTTGAACATATGGCTTAATGGGTTAATTTTGGACTTATGGGCTTGGGCAGCACTGGGTTGGGATATTTTCTTGATGTGCACCTAACCTTTATATAAAACTCTCTCTTATACATGATTTTCTGTGGATTTGTTTCTCTAAAGTACCCAGACTAACCCAACTTCTTTCCAAATTTTGAGAAGGGAAGACAGCTTAGGCAGTGGCTACAGAAAATTGAACAAGATAGTAAAGGAGATAATGAAAAAATTTGAGCTATTTCCCAACAAAGAGACCACCTAATTTCGGAGACGTGATTATCCTAGCTTTACAACTTGGAACTAGATGCTTCTGCAATTTCTCCGCACTCTAAATTCCAACCATCATCATACCTGCCACAGTATGTTTTTAGTTCTTATGTATGCCTCTCACCAGGCCAAAGGTTCTCTGAGGGCAAAATCTGTGTCTATGTGTCTATTTAATTCAACATCATCCTCTCATTGATTTCAAATCTGTATCAAGGAATGTAATCAATGACTTGAGTGAATAAAATATTGATATGGTGAAATACTTTCAATATTACAAGGCTGTGTATGCATGCTCTTTGAGACTTAATGGAGTATAATAATATCAGCTGTAAATGAATATTTATTGCAAGCAGAAATCAGAGGTTTCCAAACATGACATGAACTACTGGATTAGGTGGTGTCCCATCACTGTAGTCCATCAAGCTAATTTAGAGGACCCCTTGGCTACCCCTTGAGTACCACTATCAAGGGTATTCAAGTCACCCATTGTCTATGATGGGTGATCTTTATAGCACTTAAAATATATGTTTTGAGTCAAAGATAGCTTTCACAGAATATGTTCTGGCTCAACAGAACAATAGATAGTTTCCTAAATCTTTTCTTTATTTTCTGCCTCTGATCCTTTCCGTTTGCTTGTCTGTTCATCCACTGAAAATCAAAGAAATCCCCGTTCCTTTTGAGTTCATTTCAACTCACAGGGATCCTGTAGGGCAGTGAGTTAGTTTATTGTGCTAACCTGGCTGATAAACACATGTGGGGTTAATTGAAGGGCAGAGGGATAAATGGCTCAGTAAGCCTCACCCTTCTCGTTCTTAGGTCTCTTGTTTTGTGATGGTCGGACCAGGGTGCAGCTGCCTTAGCCAGTTCCCTGCTTCAGCTGGCAAGGCTCACTTCCTGCAAGGCATCTCCAAGGAGAAGCCACATGGGCCTACCCCAATGCAGCCCTGGGTGCTGGAGCACCTGTGTGAAGACCCCTGCCAGGGCTGAGATGCTTACACATTCACTGACTCAGCTTTCCTCCTGCAGTCAGCGTCATTGCGTCTGTTTTGTGAGATGGAGGAGGACTTTGTGGATTGATGTTGGACATATGGGTTAATGTTGGACTTGTGGGCTTGGGCAGCACTGGGTTGGGATGTTTTCTTGATGTGCACTTAACCTTTATATACAACTCTCTCTCTCTCTCTTATACATGAGTTTCTGTGGATTTGTTTCTCTAAAGTACCCAGACTAATACAGGCAGAATAGAATTTCCCTGGAGGATGTCCAAGGCTGTAATGTTTATGGAAGTGGAATGCAACAATTTCCTCTCCCAGAGCTGCTGATGAGTTCAAACTTGAAGACTATTTGGCTATCCTATGTGACACCAGGGCTCTTTCTCATTCACAGTTCAGCCAAGTTTTGCTAGTAACAGTCCTCCCCATCCTTCAGAGATTTTTGGTCAGAAATCCCACCAAAAACAATTCCTCTCTCTTCTTTATTTCTACAGATCACTTGTCCCTCATGTATATCTTTAAGAAGCCCTCTTGGACTGTGGGATAAGAACTGAACTGCTAAATGTATGTCACTTGTTCAAACCCATCAGCAGCTCCACAAGAGAAAGATGTCTATCTGCTCTCCAAAAGATTCACAGACTCAGAAACCTAAAGGAATAGTTCTATTCTGTCCTATAGGGTTGGTATGACTCAGATTCAACCGGATGGTAGTTGGGTGGGTTGTTTTTTTTCTGTTTGTTTTTTTTTAATTAATTAATTAATTAATTTTTATTTTATTTTTTTTGTATTTTTTTAACATTTTATTAGGGGCTCATACAACTGTTATCCCAATCCATACACACATCAATTATGTAAAGCGCATTTGTACATTGTTTCTCAAAACATTTTCTCTCCATTTAAACCCCCGACATTAGGTCCTCATTTTTCCCTCCCTCCCCCCCCCCCCCCCCCCCAAGAACCCCTTGATAGTTTATAAATGGGTATTTTGTCATATCTTGCCCTGTCCAACGTCTCCCTTCATCCACTTTTCGGTTGTCCGTCCCCCAGGGAGGAGGTCACACACAGTTCCATGTAATCGGTTCCCTCTTTCCTACCCATTCTCCCTTTACCCTCCCTGTTTGTTATTTTATATCCTCAACACTTTCTGGATATAAACTTGCATGTCATCAATCTAAATACAATGCATGTATAACCAAAAACTAAAAACCAAATTGACTGTAATCAAGTCAATTCAGACTCATGATGATTCCATAGGACCAGGTAGAACTGCCCCTCTGAGTTTCTGGGACTGTAGAGGTGAATGCAAGCATCTGTCAATTGAGAGACTTTTCCTTTGGTACCACATGTTTGTTCAAACATGCTAATGCACAAGTCAGAATTAAGCCCTTGTCCCAGGAGTCAGGTCATTAACTACAAAGTTTGAAACTGATCATCGATCATGCACCACATGCTGGTGAGGGGCCTGGTACAATATCATTTCTAAGGGACCTGCTTTGGGGTAGGGATTTTGTACATAACAGAGCTGCTCCTCCCCGAGATCTATTGAAAGCCAGCATACTGGACAAGGTTTGTAAACAGAAAAAAGAAGAAGAATTATTCATCTGTTGATGAACACTAAAATTCCTCGTGATACATTTTCTTTCTACAAATATATATGCAAAAACAACTGTAAAACTTGTTTTTCCTTTGCTGCACAATTGGAGAGTGACGTCTACGTACTCTCAAGTTATTGCTGAATTACAGGTCAGTTGAGAGGGTGAAATCTATACCAAAGGCATGTGGGAGGGAGGGAGGTGGTGAAAGTCATTGAACTGCACGTGAAGACTGGAGTGATGGAAAGAAATAAGGATGGCAATATCTGTCACTTCATTTGGATCAACAAGTTTGTTTACCAATATGTGCCTTCTTATCAGGAAGAAAAGTGCCTTTTCAGAGATCTTGTGTGGTTCTCTCATATTTCATTTCGGACATCCACTAGCTTCTTCCGGTAATATTTGGATGATTTAAGAGTAAATGACTGAGAAACATATGGATTAAGTTCCTCTTGGAATGTTGTGGAGGATTGCAAACGAGTTGTGAGAGGGAGCCTCTTTGTCGTCAGATGGATGCTTTCTATCAAGATCCCCGCAATTATCACAGGCCACTCATCAAGAACTGACCTCCCTCACTGCCTAGAGTGGGCCTTTTATTTAACAAAGTTAGATAGCAATTGCTTTTCCACAACCCTGGCCTTCATAACCGAGAACCAGGTAGGGCGTCATCCTCAGAAAATTGTTATATATGAAGTAGCTGTATGAGAAGCCAGTGCCGGTCAGGGCTCTAAGATGTTTGCAGGATAAAGAAAGCTTCATGGCTTCCTCATTTTCCAACATGAGATTCCCCTTTGGCCGATGAGGACACGATGCTAGCGAGGCACTGAGGGGTTCCCTGAAGCTCACCCAGCAAGGAAAATGTCAGAGGACGGGGACCCCGGCAACTTGGCTCCAGCAATCTTTGGCGGACATTGTTTCCGTTTCTCCTTCTCAGTCTCGACTGTTACAAATCACTTACCCTGTGCCAGGAATGAACACACAACCTCATTTATCCTCATAGTTACAACTCTGTAAAGAAGAGATGCTTTCAGTTGTTTTCTAGATGAGGCAAGTGGGTTTCAGAGACAGTTTAAAGACATTTCTTGAGCTCCCAAAACTTCTGAGCACCAGGATTCAGGCCTTGAGTTTGGGTTTTATGGAAGCACCTGCTGCAAGGACTCCTGTGCTTTGAGTGTTGAGAGGAGCTTTAAAATTGAATGGAGATAGGGTAAGGCAGGAAGGGAGGCTGCTGTGCTGGTTTAAAAAAAAAAAAAGGTGCCAATTGCTTTGAACAATCCTTCTGTCTCCAGAGCAGAGACCTGGTGGTGCTGCCCAAGAAGCCTTGGGCTGCTGACTGCAAGGTTGTCTGTTCAAACCTGCCAGCAGCTCCAGAAGAAAAAGATGTCCCCCTGCTCCTCTGAGGGGATTATGGGTCAGAAGGATTTATGGTAGTGTGAGTTTGGTTCTTTCTAGTGAGTTGGCATCTCTGAGTTTGGCCCTCAGGTCCTTTTTATTTGGAGGTTTAAAAATTTTAACAGAGAAAAATTCAATAATTTCTATGTGACATTGAATCCTTCAAGTTAAATAACCATTCTAACTCTCCTTTTCTGGACCGTCTCTTCCTCATTAACAGAATCTCACTGTCCCCTCATTTCCTATCCAATCTCCCAAGTTGCTGTTGTCAATTTGTTCCCGTTTAGATATTCTTAAAAAGAGCATCACAATAAGGGCATGCATTTTTATTAGTTAATCCAAATTATTACTTGGTTTAAGAAGATTTCAAGGGCTTTTTTCTGTTTTAAGGCTTAAAAATTATTTCAGGGCCATAGCTTTGGGGATTCATCCAGCATCGGTGGCTCTAGAAACTCTGAATTCCATGAAAATTTGAAATTTTGTTTTATAATTTTCCCTTTGGATTAGGAATCGTCTATAGTATTTTGTATCAAAATGTTCAAAAATGGCAGCCTGATACCATTCAATTCTTCTTGTACCATGGCTAAGGAGATGGACTTTTTATGATGCAATTCGAGATTCTCCTTCCATTTCTGACTTTCTTTCTTCCTCTGTTGTTCCAGATGGATATAGAGAGAGCAATTGCTATACCTTGGAGGACCATTTGCAAGCTTCTCAATCCCCAGACATTATGCAATGACCTGGGAGTTAGAAAAGCAGCAGTATGCATAGCATCCGGTCAATGAACTTGGTTGCCCCATGAAAGCATGACCTTAAACCTACAAGCCCAGAAATCCAAACTTCAGACGTGTTTGGTTGTATAAACTTGGCTTGTACATAGCTGATCACCATCTCTTTTGCTCTTGCTGTTACAAATAGATCTACCAAGCAACATTTTCCAATTCAACTTTGTACAGGTGTACAACTTAATGGGATCAAGGATTTTATTTTCTACCATTGATTAGGTGATTCTTGTCCATCAAACTGAATGCTTCATGCTACCTCCCCAAACCATTGTGCTTCTGAAAAATAGGCCCCAATCATCCAACATTATTAAATAATGTAAAAGAGGAAGTAAAACCATGTTATTTGTTAACAGAAAACATCTTATCTGTTAATGACCACCCCATCCCTTAAAAAGGAATAAAGCAGCTGCAAAAAAGAGGGACAAGGGGAATCAGCTGATTTTCTATATAGGCAGTTTGTAGAGCTTCGGGTCTGTGGATGATAATTGAATCTGGAGACCTCTTGGGACCGAGAGGGGTTCACATTACAGAGTGCTGAAAACACAGCTGCTGTACTCAATTCCTACCTCTGCTTCTTCCTGCTCATATAGATTGGAGTTAGGCACTTGTTTTCTGCATTTTAAATTCTCCCCTTGGGTGATGAAAAGGGTTAATGCAGTCAGATACTAGCCAAATTTCAGAGTGTCAAGTCCATGGAGAGGAGTCACGTTGTTTCAAAACGTTTTAAGAGTACAGTCCTCCCCTGACACTCATGGGCTTGCCATGAGGCAAAATGGACTCACTGGCAACTTTTTTACCATACACGTTTGTCTCATTGATTTTGTGCCTCTAAAGCAAGAGATATACGACAGGTGCCCGATCAATGAGTTTGCCATGTTTTTGTTGTTGTTGACTTCCTATTTGCTTATGATGATCATAGTCTGTCAATTGTCTGAGGGTCAATTGGTAACGCTCTTCCCACCAAAGCCTGCATGTTATAACAACCATTATAAATGTCCAGTTTGTAAATTATTTACTTCTTCATGCATAGACTCTAAATGCCTCTCTCCTTGGTGAGGAGAGGACTTGCCTATTAATATGAAGTGTACTGTTAGTAGTAAATGATGGCTTTATGACACCTGCACTTTCATCAGAGAACAATGAAGCCACAAAAGATTATGCCAAAGAAATGAAGTCTAACAAGAAATTTTCAGAGACTGGCATAGATTGGTAATAAACGTAACAAAGGGCAGCAGTCTTTCAAGAAAATCATCTCAATTCCAAATGCCATCATCTTCTTGTCCTTTATGAAACACTCATTTCTGGATCCTATTCTTTCCTCCCCTCCTCCCCATTCTACTCCATGGGAACAAAATTACCAAGTTGCAAAGGGCTTAGAGATACTTTACCACAACCCCTGTGAAGAAAGAAAAGAGCTTGACCATGCTACATAGTATGACAGAGATGGTCTGTTGCTTAACTCAATCACTGCCGTCCAGTTAATTCCAACTCACAGTGATGGCATAGGACTGAGTGGAACTGCTAAGATCTCAGAGGCAACCGACTTTTGGAAGTAGATGGCCTCTTCTTTCTCCAGAGTAGTGGCTGGTGGGTTCAAACTGCCAACCTTCCGATTAACAGCCCACTGTGCCACCAGGATTCCTTGATGCTTGTAAATCCCAGACTTCATTGTCCAGACGTTCAAACCAAGACTCTGAGAGAGGAAGATGCCTGTCAAGGTCCTGAGTCACTCAAGCACAGGCCTCGATCCCAGAGAGCCAACTCTTTGTTCTTCGCTTTCCTTTCTGAGCCACGGTACTTCCTGATTCCACCAGGGAAAAGTATTGCGGATGAATTCCTTTCTCTATCTCTCTTTTTAGAAACTTTTAATTAGTCCCTAACTCTGTGCCATTATTAGTATTTGTTATTAAGTATTAAGAGCCATCCCCCGTTCCCCTCTGCACCCCTGCACCTCTCCCCAAGCTTCTCACTCCTAGGCTGCTGGTTTTAATTGTTATATTTTTTCAACAGTGATCAGTCAAGCTTCCCTAACGATCTCAACTCATTTGGCGGGTTTATAGCACCCGCACAGAACTCCAATAAAGGGAAAGAGAGAAGCTTCTCTGGGAATTCCCCGAGGGCTTTGCTTCTGCCAAGAACAAAATTCATTTGCTCTTCACTACCCTGCCCCCACCCTGCAGACGGGTTTGTATAGCTTGACTTCCCTACTTGGCAAAGGAATTCTCCCATAATGCTCCATCCTCCCACCACTGAACCCTATGCCTAATTCTCCACGATTCTCGCTGAGATCCCAGCACACAGTAGGGAGGCACTCATTTACTGTTGTTTGAAAGATGCAGTAAATAGGTGCATTAATAAAGAAAAGAAGGAGGATAAAAGGGAGACCTATGGGTCATTTACCTCTGCCAGGGACCGCACCCATTTTCAGATGACTCCAGGGCCTACAACTCTGTGGAAGTAGATGCTATGACCCAGGGTTCTACATCCCTTGATCCTAGATAAAAATTGAATGGGGTGCCGATAAAGACAGTGACCACGGTCATTCTAAAGTTAGAGAGTTCTAGAAGGTCTAGGCTGTGAAGGACTAATACTTAAGTCCCTCAATTTAAAGAGAGGCACAAAGAAACCTAGGGGGAGGAAAGTGTGGTCATTTTTCTTGAAATGAGAGAACAGAGATGAAAACTCAAGACTGGTTAAAACAAAACCTTTTCTTTTTAAAATGTGTTTACACCTTATGTTACTCCAGAGAGTCGAACAACACACATGGCAACACGGTGAGCACGGGGCAGGACTGGGCCGTGTTCTGTTGGGTTGTCTGGAGGTGGCTGTGAGTCTGAAGGCCTGCAGGATGCCTCACAGCAGCAGCAACATCGACAGTGATGGCCTGGAGACTAGAACTTGGTGAGGCTTCAAGTCAGGAAGATTGTAGCACAGAAGTGCCTGGGAGCACCTTCCACGTGAAACTGTTCAAACTGGGAGCAAATGGCCTTAAGGCTGTCCCATGGGTCACCCCAACTGACAGTGGTGGAACCCATCCAGTTTGTGCGTGGTTAATAAAGAGCATCTAATAAACACGAGGAAGCAGGCCAAGGATTCTGATGCTTAATTATCTTTTCTATGGGTTAAAGTTGAATTTTTTTTGCCTGTGCTTATTTGTGAAGGTTTCCATATTTCCCAACAAGAAAATAACCTCAGAGATCAATGATTTCATGTAGATGAATTCATTAAGGTGCTTATAAATCTATACATGTCAGTAGCTTGCTATTCAATCAGTTGTCAACTCTTCTCAATTCTGGACATGGAACCAGAAATCTGGGAACACTTAATATTATGAATCTGTCACTTCACCCCAAACTTAAGGATATGGTTGTTGGGGAGGTAGTGTGCTCTGACTCACAACAACTCTTTAGGACAGCAAGTCGAACTGCTCCAAAAAAATTTGATGTCTTTTAATTATGATACTAATAAAGATGATTAAATAAAGCATGTAATTTCCAGAAGAATGAACAATTGTTTCTTCTTCGAATGGATCCATTCTCCTTTTCCTTCCTTATTCACTGTCCAACTTTCCAATGCATATGAGGGAATTGAAAGAGAGTCAGAAGTTTACTGGGTTTCTTAAAAAGAAAGGAACTCATTAGTCCCTGGGAGAGTGATGGAGAAAAGGATGTCTGTAAAAAGGAGAGTGTGCATAAATAACAAGGTGAAGAGTGAAAAAGTATAGAACTTTAGAGGCAAACGTTATTTATATAAACAAGGGACACTATGTATAGTAAAAGGAACCCTTCTGGTGCAGTAGTTAGGTCCTCACCTGACAATCCAAAGGTGAGTGGTTTGAGCCCACAAGTCATTCCATGCGGAAAAAAGATGGCAATCTACTTCCATAAAGATTACAGCCTTGGAGACATACCAGATAGTTCAATTCTGGAACACTGAGTCGGAATCAACCTGATGTCAGGTATTGGTTATGTGTAATAAACTATTCCAATAATTTGAAAATGAGGAGGGGATACCAAGGGCTCAAGTAGAAAGCAGGTGTTCTGAAAATGATGATGGCAACATATATACAAATGTGCTTGACACAATTGATGTATGTATGTATGGATTGTGATAAGAGTTGTATGAGCCCCTAATAAAATGATTTTTTTAAAATACTGTTAGAACTGAAAAGTAAAGATGATCAAGTATTTATCTAAAATACAATATACTATATGATTGAACTATGGAATTGTATGATATGTGGAGTATATGCCAATGAAATGATATTGACATATATATATTAAAAAAGTGGAACACCCGAAGATATTTATAAGCATTAATAACACTGAAACAGTTTTAAAATATTTTCACACAAATAAAACAATCACCCAGTTATTTTAAAGTGCATTTTATAAAATATTCAAGAAATAAATCATTATTCTGTTACAAAAATGTCTGCTGCTGTGAAGAAATGAAGGCATAAACCCCCTCCCAGCTCTGATTAGAAAGTGGCGTAACCTGGAAAGGCGAACCTCGCTGGAGGAGAGCCAGACGAGGCACCACGGGCTGTTCTCGCTCCCGCACGTGAAACCAGGCACACGAATAGTAGCAAACTGCACTTAACCAAGACTTTCTTTTTTAAAGAAGTATATATCATTATCCAAGTGAAGTTGTCCTAGGAGTGATTAACATGAGAAGGTGGGATATGTGAACCTATTCAATAGCATTAATTGAATAAGTGGAAAAATACATCTCGAAGAAAGCAGTGAAAACATTCAATAAAAGTCAAACATCATTCAGTATGAAAACTCAAAGTTATCTAGGATTATAAAAGAATTTCTTAGATTGAGTAAAGGATAGCTATGTGAATCATATGCCAGTGTGTGTTTTTAAATCTATGGCAGAAACAGGATAGAAAACCAAAAAACACAGCCACACATATATGGAACCTGCGACATAAGAGAATGGGCAAGTCAGACTAGTAGGGAAATGACTGCCTGGTTAGTAAATGGTGCTGCTGAGATGAGCGGCGCATGAGAGAAAAATAGGAAAATAAATGTTTACTCTGCACCATAAACAAAATTCATTTCTGGGTCATTTAAAGACTAAAGTATGAAAGCCAAATCGATAAGACTTTTAGAAAAGAAAAAGAATATTTTCTCTATGTATTCAGGGAAAGGAAGTGTTTCTTAAACAAAATCCCCAGAGAACCAACTGGAAAAAAAATTACTTACTATTAAGAGCATCTATTCATTGAAAGATCCCATAAAAAGATTGAAAAGATGAGCCACAAATTTGAAAACACATTTCAACCACATAAATGATAAAGGCTCAGTGTGCAGAATGCATGACTCTTTCTTCTCCCAAATCAATGAGAAAAAGACAATCTAAGAACTAAAAAAGAAAAGAGTGAGCAAAAGACAAAAACTTGCGTTTTTATTTTTTTACAAAAGAAATGTGGCTGGCTCAAGACTTTTAAAGAAAATATTTACCTCATCAGGAGTAAGGAAAAGGCAAGTACAATTGCCCATTCACACTCACAAATGAGCAAAATCTAAGAAGCCTAAAATACGAAATTTTAGCAAGAATGCTAAAAAATATATAATTTTCATTCACCACTGGTGGGTCTATACCTGAGTCCATCAGTGTCAGAAAACAACTTAGCATCATTCAGTAAAATGAAATATATATACAGCATAAAGTCCAATGATTTTGTTAAAACTACGAAAATGAGCAAGTGATTGGTTAACACATTTAGCACACTGGTTGCTTCTCCTTAAGATGGGACAGGGGTTTAATGTGATTTTTTAACTTTTCATTGTGATTTGAGTGAAAAGTTGCAGAGCAGCTGGATTTTCATAGCATTTTCCCCATATATTCCCTGTGGTTATCATCTTCATTTATCTTCTTTCCTGTCAATTCCTATTTTTAAACTTTGTCCCTGAGTAATGTTGCCTTTTTGTCTCCTTAGGTTGATTGAGTAGCGTAAAAATGAGAACAGTTCTCAACAAGATGGATTGACACAGTAGTTGGAACATCAGTTGGAACAGTAGTTGGGACATCCTCACAACAGTTGAGGATGGGGCAGGATGGGCCAGTGTTTCATTCTGTTGTAAATAGGGTCGCTATGAGTCAGAACTAATGTGAAAGAACCTACCAGCAACAACGGTTGTTTGTACTAAAGAGTGCATATCTACCTGTTGTTCACCTTAGAGGCCTGTGTTATTTGACTACATTATTTGAGCTACAGGGGTGTGTTAGGCTGGGTTGACTAGAGAAATAAATCTCTATATATGTGCTTTAAATAAAGAAGTAATTATATATAAAGAAAATATCTCCATCCAGTCCAATTCAAGTCCATAAGTTCTGCTTCAAACTCACACAGCCACATACAGTGATGCAGAATTCAGGAAGACCATGGGCTGGCAGATGTAAAGTCATGCGGATCCAATGCTACTGGCTCTGGGAGGTCTCAGAATGGCTCACCAGCAGGAAAGTGAAGGCAGAGTAAGGGGGCAAGATTCCTAGGGCCCTCCTTATGAGAAGGCCACGCCCACAGGGAGGTAGCATCAGGTTGAATGTCACCCCCCCCCACACACACACACATATAGTTTTCAATTTGACGTGAAATTATGTAACTACCGCAAGAGGTGGATTTCCTTCAGTTCCAGGACTGCAAAGTGACTACGGACCATACATACAAGTCTCAAGTTTGTATCAGAACAGAAAGTCTGTTCTTTTTATGATCTTGAGTTTTGCTCCACAAATTTCTCTCAGTCTATCAAGATTCTCTATTGTGATCCCTTTCAGAGTAACTCTTAGTGGTAGTGGGGCACCATCTAGTTTTGTTCTCAGGGTGGACACTAAGGGTCACATGGTCCATCAGTCCTCTGGATTACATATTTCTATGTCTTTGATTTTCTTCACTCTTCTTTGGTCTAGATGAGGTGAGACTAATAGTTATAACTTAGAAGGCCATTTCACAAGGTTTCAAGGCATTGAAGTCCTCTATATGTCCTTTCCCAGAGTAAGGACTGACCTAACTGGGAAAGAGTACATAGAAGACATGACAACCAAAGATAAGATACTATTTCTTAAGCTATTTGGGGCACAAGGTGCCAGGTTTTTGTGTTATATGTGTGTATTACTTCTTTTTAATATGTATTTCACAAGATAATTAAACATGAATTTTAATAGAACACAATTATCCAGAAGAACAAAAAAAAGAATGAATAAGAATAGCCCAGTGATAGGGAGAAAATATGACAAAATTACCGCATAGGAGAAAACATGACAGAACTAATGTCAATAAGTCAGTATGGTGGTGGCACAGTCATGAACAACTAGTTCAGTGGGTTACATTAAAATTTAATACAGAGCACGTGTAGCATTTTAGTTGATTGGTAAAATAATGGCTTATTTAATAAATGATGATAGCACAATTAGCTACACATTTGAAAGAAACAATGGATTCCCATTTCATATAATTGCAAGCTAAATGTACATTTAAAAGAGTATATTTTAAAATGTACAAATATCATAATGGGTGTCAAATTTATATGATGGAATTAAAATACAATAAACCACAGACAATTGATGGTCAGCATTTATGAAACAAATATATATCTGAAAAGACAGAGTACAAGGAGAAAAGGGGCATTCACAGATTTTTCCATTGAGAGTGGAACAAATGGTTAATACTCACATGAAAAAAACTCACAAACTTACTGGTAATTAGGAAAATACAAATTGGGGTTACAATGAGCTATCACTTGGTACTCATTAGATGCCCATTTTAAGGTTCAATGCTAGTGGGTGTATAAATTGTTACAGACATTTTTTGAAAACAATATAGCAGCAGCTATTAAAATTAACAGTGCACTTATCCTTTGACTTGGAAGTTTTTACCAGGGGCTTCACTCCACAGAAAGAAATATCTATGGATTCAGATGATTTTGGCAGCCTTGCTCATAGATATAGAAAATAGCAATAAAAGGACAAAGAGGATAAATCATGAAATAAATTACATTTTATTTACACCAAGGGAATAGTTTACAGCTATTAAAAATAATGAATTAGAACTAAACTACTTGACAGAGAGCAGTATTGTTAGAAAATTAAGAAGTAGGAAATAGGTATAATAATAAACAATAAGGTATAAAATATTTGGAGAGAAAATTGGGTAAAAAAATTCTTCACTGAGATTTTCATATACACATCCACATACATTATTATTGTGTGTATATCGGCACCTGGTTCTGACGCATGAAGAAAGTATGGGAGGATACCTGCCATGGCATGTTTGCTGTCATGTGGGAGGGAATTTGGTGAGAGGGAAGAAAGAGAAGATAGAAAATGGAAAAGAGGCTGCATAAAGATCCATGATATAATCCCACTTCTATAAAATACTATCTATGTTGTTTATATAGATAACAAGAAAAAAAGTGAATATTGAATCTGACTGGCTTGAAGCTGTCTGTGATGTATTAAACCTATCCACCTATCCAAACTGGTTGACTTGGAGTTGATCCCAGCTCATGGCAAACCATTGAGGGCCAGAGTAGACCGTTAGCTGGTTTTCAGTGTGGGTCTTGGAAGTAGATCGCTAGACCTTTCTTCTGAAGCTCCTCTAATGGACTCAAGCCTCCAAACTTTCTGTTAACAGGTCAATCACATGCATTTTCACCAGCTAGGAACGCCTCAAAATAAATTGTTTTCTACACTGAAAAGGCATTGTTTTCTAAGCTGAGACCATCCTCCAGAGGGTACGACACTTGGCTCTTCTTATCCCAGTTTTGCACCCAAAAAAGTCAGTGCTTCCTATATTTCAAAATCTACTCACCAACTTGACAAGTTTGCTAACGGGAACTTCACTGCAAATAATTGCTATTTTGTTTTATTTTGTTTGGTTTTGGCAGTTTGACAAATGTATAAAGTATATGAGCTTTGCCAACTCTAATATATATGGTGTAATGAAACTCACTGTGCCCCAGCTCAGTTAAGAAGGCAGAAATTAAGGACTCCTCTTACCAGCTGTTGATAAATCCTTCCAATTGTGTATGATGAGTGGAGGTGATGATGAGACTTGTGAAAGACGATACCACATTCAGGAAAAAGGAGAGGAGAGTAACCACACCTGAGACCCACTGCAAGGACGTGGTGGCCCCACCTCTTCCCTGTTGTAATTTATGCCTTCAAAAGAGCACTTCATCATGGCTAATGTCTAATTTGTCACACACTCATGCAACCCTGCAGGTGAAAAAATGTCTCAGTCCAAGGCCTGATGGAAATGCAAGGCAGATAATTATGTCTCTGATTCTGCCTCTCACACCCCACCGAAAAGTTGCATATAGAAAATGGAGAATGCGATATCCAGTTTGGAGCTTGGAGAAAAATAAATTGATATTGGGCAGATGTGTCCCTGGACTGATGATCCAAGGACTTATTTGCCAGGGTATGTTAAATGAAAATACATTGAATCTCAGAAAGAAATTTCCCATAGGGTCAAAAGCAGTTATCTTTATCACTGTAAACCCCAAACACATGCATATATACTCAACAAATGCTTAGAATGGATAATAAAATAATATTTATTGCTATATAATTAAAACAATAGCTAAAATTTTTAAAAAAATGAAGCACTCATCAATTGCAGGCACTTCATATTTGTTGAGCAGTTACACTTGGCACTAATTGATGCTGTTTTATATTGTGTGGTAGTGTGTAATTTCCTAAAGATCAGAAAAGTAAAATTATTTTTGCAAAGCCACACAGCTGGTAAGTGAATGGACAATCCTTTTTCTCAGATTATAAATCAATTTTTGTTCCTGACAGCTTCTTATAATCTAGAAATATTGTTAATAATTTGTTGTTATACACTGCATTTTTCTTTTATTTTAAAATAATATTATTGTTTTTGTAAGCAATTAGTATATACATCTTACAAATATTCAAACCATTTGAATACAAAGAGAAACTAATAATCATCCTCTGACATTCACCATCCAATAATAACCAGTTAATGTTTGGGTGACTAGTCCATTCGATATTTCACTATGAACACATATATATTATATATAGAAATATGCATAAGATTTTTATAAATGGAATAATAGTGAACATTCTGTTCTAAAAACCTGTTTTATTTTTTACTCAGCAATATGTTATGGATATCTTTCCATATCAGTAAATATAGATTTGGACCATCATTTTTTCATTGCTGTATAATTAGAAATCACAATATTCTGAGAGGCAAAATTGTCTGACTGTCTACACCAACCTGTGCAGTGCAGAAATATTGCATACACTGATCCAGTGGGAAATCATGCAGATTGGGGTGACTGTTTTCACTGAAGGACCAAAAGCTATAATCAAAGAAAGCTGATGGTGCCCGGCTGTCAAAAGATATAGTATCTGGGGTCTTAAAGGCTTGAAGGTAAACAGTGGCCATCTAGCTCAGAAGCAACAAAGCCCACATGGAAGAAGCACACCAGCCTGTGCAATCACGAGGTGTCGAAGGGATCAGGTATAAGGCATCATCAGAACAAAAAATCTTATCATAGTGAATGAGGCGGGGAGTGTGGAGTGGAGACCCAAAGGCCATTTGTAGGCCACTGGACATCCCCTTACAGAAGGGTCTCGGGGAGGAGATGAGCCAGTCAGGGTGCGATGTAACAACAATGAAACATACAACTTTCCTCTAGTTCTTAAATGCTTCCCTCCACCACTATCATGATCCCAATTCTACCTTACAACTCTGGCTAGACAAGAGAATGTACACTGGTACAGATAGGAACTGGAAACACAGGGAATCCAGGGTGGATGATCCCTTCAGGACCAGTGGTGTGAGTGGCGATACTGGGAGTGTAGAGGGAGGGTGGGTGGGAAAGGGGGAACAAATTACAAGGATCTCCACGTGACCTCCTCCCTAGTGGATGGACAACAGAAAAGTAGGTGAAGGGAGATGTCAGACAGTGCAAGATATGACAAAATAATAATTTATAAATTATCAAAGGCTCATAAGGGAGGGGGCAGTGGGAAGGGAGGGGAAAATCAGGAACTGATGCCAGGAGCTTAGGTGGAGAGTAAATGGTTTGAGAATGATGAGGGCAATGAATGTACAAATGTGCCTTATACAATTGATGTCTGTACGGATTGCGATAAGAGTTGTATGAACCCCTAATAAAACAATTTTTCTGAGTAAAAAAAAAAAAAAGAATTAAGCCAAACTGTAAATTTCCCCTTCTAAAATATGTCTTTAATTTAAACCCAGTCATCATCCCTGCTTTTCCTCTCCTCAATCAAGCTTTCCATCCTTGATTCATTCTAAATTCTATCTTTATTCTCATAAGTCAAATTTTCTAGACCACTCTGAACACCTGCCTGAAACTCTCACCCGGATAAGCTCTGGCGACGAATATGAACAGTTCCTCATTTATGGTCTAACCAGCATAGAATATAGTGGTGTTAGGGCTTTGGAGGGCTAACCAATAGACAGGCAAAAGAGGAATCCATGTGACAGGTAGGCATGGGACTTTCATTTCACGATGTCTTCAGAAAATGAATTAAAAAGTCAAAATTATTGAATTGCTCAGACATGCAACAGCAGTAAGAGTGACCAAAGAACATTTAATGTTCTTACTTATTGAAGTCAGTACTCTAAAGTCAACCAAAAAAACCTCTATAGACATCATGGGGAACTCTCTAAAAGTTAACAGGAAGCATTAAATATCACTTCATCCAACTTTTCTTACTGTTTGACCAAAAGAACTGTAGGCCAAGATGTTTATTGAGTCTTACCCCATGGCATACCATACGGCAGAGAGCACACTGTGTTTTCTGGAATGCTTAAGTAAATTAGGGATCAATCTCCTTTCTCAGAACTGAAATGAAAACTTGCTGTTGATTATTTGTTGTTATCTAGAAGACAGCTGAGAGTCTGGCTTGAGTAATTAAAATGCTAATTGGAAATTCACCATTCATCAGAGGACATCCCATTGAGTCCATTTTCTTTCTTTGTATTTTTTTCCCTTAAGTGTTTTCTCTCTAGTGAGGCAGATGTTGAGGTTGTGAATTCATTGTGTGACTGAAATGTAAAGAAATCTTCTATTCATGAAGAGTTTTCTCCCTGTATTTTTGTTGATTGTCTACTTAAATTAACCTTCCCTAATGAGACGGAGATTCTATGGCTATGTCTGTAATTTGTTGGCTGTGAAATTAGTTAGTCTGGATAATTCATCCCATGGGTGACAAGGGTGAGATCACAGAGTGAATCACCAGCTGAGAAAAGGGGATGTAGGGAATGGCTCTTCTCTTGTTAGAATGTCCAGTGAGTCTGCGTTTGAAGATTAAGTTGAGAAAGTATATTATAAAACCAATTCTGAGTAAATCCAATATATTACCAGTCCATATCCATACCCAACATATTCCATGGGGAATTTAGCTGGAGCCAACCTACCATGCTACTTAGAATGTAACACCACTAGATGTCAGTATTGGTTCATGGCAGCTCTACTAAAACGACCTTCTTTGCCAAACCTTAAAACCAAACTGTGGGAAAGAATTACACAAATAGTGGGAAGATAGATTACTTGAGTCATTAAACCCTTATCTATTTTTTTTTTCTGAGTAGGAGCTGACTCCCGTAGGCGATTATAATCTCAGTTCCTGCCTTTAAATTTCTGTGTATAATTTTAGGATTGGATTATTATGGAATTCATCATGATTCTTTCTAAGAAGGGTTAAATAAACATCCCTTGATATGTGAGAAATTGGGGATGTAATTCTGTAAGTGACCGAATCTGGGAAATTCCATCCTTCATGCTATTTAATACAGAATTTCTTCAAATTTTTAGTAAACTCATACCTTGAACATCTTCAAAATGGGAGTATGGTATACCTTCCTGTCAACATCAACTGGCCATGTGGTTAGATGAAAAAATTTCCCAGGAAGACTCTATTAATATGGACTGTTAGCATCTTCTCATATCAGTGATGAATTTTTAAGTTGGAAATGGTTACTTAACAATTAGAAAGCTCAACACAGCCCTCTATTGTATGACAGAGTTTCACTCAAGTGCCCCCCAGTGTCTGGCCAAACAGCTCTGGTATATCTAGATGCTCACACAAGAAGATTCTGACCATAAATAGACATGGGAACTGTATTACAGAGAAAGATTGACATAACAAGTGGAAGTGACACTAAAAGTTACCTAAGTCAAACAATACTTTTTCTTGCGTTCTACAAAATCTACTAATCAATGAGCTAAGGCAGCCTCATATCAAGCACAATTAGTTTGGATAATATGGAGATAAGAAAAATCTTCAGATTAAGTTCGATCTGTCCTCTGTTAGTTGCATCAGTCTGTGCTTATATTTATCTGTCCATATAGAAATATAATCCTTCTAGGGCGAAAAATACTATGATCATATCATTTTGCATTTACATTGCTCTACAATGGTCAGGGGAGGACGATTGAGACCTTAATCTCTGCAGTAAAACAATCAGCATTTGAATGCTGACGGCATAATTTACCAGCTGTTTAACCTTAGACGTGAAAGCCCTGGTTGTGTAGTGGTCAGGAATTGGGCTGCGATCAGCATGATCGGCAGCTCCGAGGGAGAAAGATGGCTGTCTACTCTCCTAAACAGTTCCAGTCTCTGAAAACCACAGGGGTCGCTATGAGTTGGCACTGACTCCATTGTGGTGTGTTAGACAAGTCACTTAACCTCTTAAGACATCAGTGTAGCCATCTAATACATAAAAGCAATAATATTACCTATCTTATATGACTTTTATGACAATTTGATTACTGTTTAATCCATTAAAATTCTTGACACTTCGTAAATGCATAATAGGTTTTAGTTAGCTTTACACAGTCAAGTTCTTACATATTTTGGTCAGTTTCCTATATTTACATTTCAGACTCCCCCCTTCTTTCTTAAATTATTATATATGGACACAAATTTTGGTGTCCTGGTGAAGTAGCACAGCAAGGGAGAAGAACCTTCATCTCACATCCTTTGGACATGTCATCAGGAGGGACCAGATCCTGGAGGAGGTGTTTGGTAAAGTAGAGCATCAGTGAAAAAAGGAAAAACATCCACGAGTTGGATTGGCACCGATGGCTGAAACAGAGGTTCCGACCGCAGCAATGGGGAGGGTGGTACAATACTGCACAGTGTTTCCTTCCTCAGCACAGGAGATGACTAGGCGCTGGAGGTCGCTCAGCAGTACCTAGCAGCAACAAGTTTGATTTGGGGACTCAGAATATATCAGATATGTCGCCTTCATTTTACACTGCATACCTATAAGAATAAAAAATTTTGGTACATCAGATTTTTTGCAGACTCATATGCAATTTAAATAGGTTTGCCTTTTTGTTTCTTTGCTTATCATGATGTGTTTTTAAAAATTCTTGAGTAAAATATCATGAGAGATTTTTTATTGTCCTCAGCTGATTTCTTAGGTATACTGGTCATAAGTCTCTTAACCAAAAGAAATTAAATCTGGTGATGCAATCCTATCATCCCCTGGCTTAGCTAATTGTACATAATGAGATATGCATTATTTATCTTAAATAGAATCATAGCACTGATATGCTCTTCACTTTGAACCTGTTCTCAGATTCATGTATCGGTTATGCATCTGTTAACATCAATTTACAAGACAAAAGCCAAAATGATTAGACACCATTCTTCATGCTTCAGATTTAGGTAAACCTATTCTATGCTAAATCAAAGTGCATATCAATGTTCAGTGCTCAGAGGGTGGCAGAACTGGCACTAAAATTCATCCCTACGTTTCTTTTTTTATTATGCCAAAGTGTTCATCATTGGTATTGGGAACATAGTTTGATAAAACTATGGAGGCAAACTTATCGTTCCAGTGTCATCTAGTACCTTCTTCATCTTCATTGAGTTCTATGATTTACAAGATGATAAAATCTATAAAATGGGGTAATAATGCTACTGCATATACTTCAAAGGGTTATTGTAACCAAATTACATAACCCATACACAGTGCATTCTAGTGTTCTGAGTATATATTTAGCACTTGCTAAAGTTAACTTCCAGTGTTAACATTATTCCCTTTTCAAAGATGAAATAGAAACCACCCACAGTGAATCTGAGCCTCTATGAAGAAAACCCACCTTTGTGTGTCTCAGTCAAGGACTGGGAAAGAGCAACACATAACACAATGAAACCTGGAACCACAGTTATCGAATCAATGATTCATAGTACATTCCGTATATCAAGAAGTACGTATGGAAACAGAGGCCTAAAGAAGTGATTTGTTCAAGGTCAAATATCAAGCTCAGCATTAAACCCACACTTGCATTAAGTGGAGCTGCAAACAGAGAAATTTGGGATCCTAGCTACGGGCTTCGTGTGTTGCTGTTGTTTGTTTGAGTGCTTGTCTGAAAACACTAGACAGGAGGTAAACTAAAGAACTGTCTATTCAGTGATCCCCAGAGAACTCCAAGGATTATTTTTCATTGTGTCTCTGAAAAGGCCTGCATAGTATAAGTGCTTTTTTTCTTTGTTTCTCATCATTTTGTCCAACTGTCCAGATAGTTACTTCCTACTCTAAATTCAGAGCATGATGCTGCCTTGTGGCTTTTGAAGGAGAAAGTGACAGAATGCAGTCAGGCAGAGACAGACCCAGAGCCAGTTGGAATAGTGTGTTCATGGGGGACCATCAGGAAGATGTTGGGCAAGGAAAGAGGTTGGGTCTTTTGAAAGGAGAGATCTTTATTAAAAATTCTATCAGCATGATACCTATGGAGTTTCACTCTAGGGAAAAATGAAGAATTCACTTGTAGAAGAAAGTTCAACTTCGTTATTGGCCCCAGTGGAGACAGATGGAATAGCTAGATAAGGCTTAAAATGGTGTGGGGGGGTGGGGGGCAAGGGAGGGGAGAGATCGGGACAGTAAAGGTTAAAGTTAGGACAAACAGGCTCTTCTATTTAAAAATCTGAGTGACCTTGAATAAGTTTCTCTCCCTCTCTGGGTCTCATTTTCCATTTCTTTGCATATTAAATGATGAGATGATTTCAAATGCCACTGCCAATTTAAATATTCCCAGAGTCTATATTTCCAGACCACTAATATAAGGGGCTAGGGAGGATGCAAGAAGAAAGCTGTGGAAATTGTAGAAGGGGATCTTTCGGTTTTACAGTAAAATTTGGAAACGATTCCAGATGTTGTTGGGGCATGCCATTCTCCCAATTACCTGAGTGCAGAGATGCACGATCCTGCCTTTAGTCACTGACTGACATTAATCATGTCAGCTCCCTTTTCTACAACAATGACTGCTTTAATGGGAAACTCCAGCCACCGTCAACATGCCAGGGGGCGTGAAGAAGGAGGGTTAGATGAATGGGAGGGTGTTATTAAAAAGGAAATTTGGATGAGGAAATCAAGCCCCTTTGTGCTGAGAGGGGGATGGGGTGTGAATGGAAGTTGGAACAGGGCTTCAAGTAGCCTGACTCATCCTTTCTGGAGACACAGCAACTGGTGGTCCTTTGTTCCACCTACATTGATGCCATGGCCCTGTGCAAGGGAGGCTGTACGAGCACTGACTGTATGCTCAACCTGGTGTGAATACTGGGTTTGGTATTCTCTAGCTGAGTGACTCAATTTTCTCATCCAACAATTGGGATAGTCATCGTTCTGGCTCAATAATAACCATGTAATGATTTAATGAGATAACACCTATGAAGTGGGGCCTGGCCCATACTAAACATTTATAGCTGTTATCATCATCTTTTAAGTCTATGTTACTTACTGGTTTCATGTATAACTTCTCATTTCATCCTCCCAGAATATTCCAAGATGAGCAGAATGAGGATTATCACCATGCTTCAGATAAGGAGACCACAATTCAGTGACCTTATAAGAAATAAGCTAAGGAGCCCTGGTAACACATCATTTAAATGCTAGGCCGATCGCTGAGAGACGACAGTTCTATCTTAAGCAGTGACATGGAAGGAGAAAGGAGACCTGGCCATTTGCTCCCACAGAGATGGCCCCTACTTCTTGTCTATCGACTATCTCATTATTCAACATTTTGTCTTTAGGGTAACATAGAACAAATTCTCAGGCAGAGCCTCTGATGGTCTAGATCCCAAAAGATCTACTGAAAGTCTCAGTGTTAGATTTCTCAGGTGAGAAATACCTTGATTCTTAGCTTCGCAAGAGAAAGAGTTCACGCCGAAGCCTGGTTTGTGATCCGAGTGGGTTTTTATAAAGGACGGAAGAAGTTTCAGGTTTTACAGACTCAAAAGAGTACGGGAAGCATGCCAAACCATGCAGTAAACTGCACTGGGGCTCACTACTTAACACGGGCCACAGCATGGGACTGCTCACCTATACATGGTGACCTCAGGCCAGAGAGACTGTGCCCAACTGGCACAGGAGAAAGGCCAAGGGGAGAGGGCAGAAGGGCCTAAGGGGGCTGTCCCCCCAGTAAGGTATTTAAACTTCTGGCTGGGAAGGCGTGGTCAAAGGTATTGGTTGACCCCATTGGATGAATTAAGCCCACCTGAGTGAGGTCATGAACCTGGACCTGATTTGGGCTGCGCAGGTGTACTGCCCACCTGGCTGGGGGTGGGATGGGGCTTGAATTGGAGCATGCCCAGTTAAAGTCTTTATGAGTGGCTAAAGCTCGCTTGATTTTCTTCCAACTTCCTGGGGGGGGGGGGCCTTCAGGCATGGGGAAGGGTAGCCCCCTCTATTCTGCTACCTAACATTAGCAGCATTTGAAACACATAAGGAAGAGCGGTGACTGGCCACATCTCAGTTCCGTCAAGAGGGCATGGGGTGAAAATGGATTACACAAGGTCAAGGACAGGCAGGCAGAGGATGGGTAAGATTCCCATATAGGCTAGCTAGGCTGACAGGGGTAGGTGGGAAGAAGAGAAAAGGAGTTGTGTGAGGTTGTGAGGCTGGGGCAGATGGAGGATGAGTGGGGTTGACAGTAAGTGGTGGCAGGTGGTGGGCTAAACCTGAGCACTTCTACCTACAACCGCTGTAGGCTTTATAGTGGCAGGGCCAGGTGGTGGGGAAGGAGGACCTGCTTATCAGTATGCATCCCAAGAAATGCCAGGGGTGCTCAGTGGGCAGTGACTGATGGGGGATGGGAAAGAACTCTGAAGCTGATGTTGGGGCCTGGCCCAGCCTCTTTCATAATGGCAGTTTCCCTTAATGATCTGGTCTGTGGAATGTAGCTATATTAATAACTGAGGAGTAGGTAGGTATACACAGAACTATCTCATATAAATGGTTCCAATCAATAAGAAAAATAAATAATTAAGAATATGTTGTTGTGCTATCCTAGTTGTGACTGTCCTTCCTTGTCCTTCCAACTTGAAGTACTTCCCACCTCTGACTCAAACAAAAAGTCAGTCTACGGTAGAAGGCACCGGATATGATAAGACATATGGTGCACATGAAGTTCAATTCGTATGTACTTTCAAAATGCAAAAATGTTAACCTTGGAGAGAAATTGTCCCAGGGGGTCTCATAACTTTGATACAGTCTGTGCATAAGCTAAAGAAGTTTTAGATTTCTCTTAACATTAATTATCACCCTCAATTAATTTTTGTTGAGTATTCACCAAGTCATGGGAATATAAGAACATAAAAATAATTGCAGAAGCCCATTGGTATTGCAGCACTATCCAGTAGAACTTTCTCTGATGATGGAAATAATTTCTGTGCTGTTCCATATAGTATGTACCTAGTCTGACCTGTCTCACTAGATCAAGATAGCTGCAGAATTTTGGTCCTTCCTGGAGGTTCTAAAAGAGACATCAGTTTATTTGCTTTAGCATGTTTTAGAGGGTACCCCCTTTTTAGCCAATGTCCCCTTTCATACATCTTAACATGCAATGACCTCACAGACCTATGATCCTGTTTTCATGATCACATTTCTTTGATTTTCTTCTCCTCTTCCCTCGGATAATTTCCTTATTTTAACATTAGCTGATTAACAGCATCAATTTTACCTGCAACCTGAAATGAACATTTCTATATAACTTAACATGGTCATAGGTTCTGAAAATTAGGTAATGGATGTTGTTGAGGGTGAACGGGGCATTATTCTACCTACCATAAGACGTAACCATCATTTTGACTTTTAGCTTTTTAAAAAATGGTTCTAATTCTGAATTTAATATACAAGAAACTAGACAGTATACAATGTTTTTCTCTCCTTCTTATGTTCAGCATAATAAGTATGGGGGTCTTATCTACTCCCAGGAAGAATTAAAATCTCTGAACTGCACAGGAGCAGTTATATACTGTCCTATAGAATCATTATAAGTAAGAATTGACACAATATCAGTGAGTTTTTAAAATTTGTATATCATCAGCGTGATTTTTAATTGCTCTGTAATTTTTTATTATGTAACTATATCACACTTTATTCATCCACTCTACTACCTGAGGGAACTATACAGTTTATAGACTTTGTCTAGTTTGAATAAATCTACAAACATTTTTGCTGAAAGGTATGTTGACTACTGCATTGAATTCTATTGGGTGTTTATCAAAGATCTGGATTGCTCGGTTATAGATCTTAGTGTTTAGCTTTAGTAGAAACTACCATCCAGTTTTCCAAAAGTAGGTTTGCCATTTACCCTTCTACCACTAGTGTAAGAGAGTTCCAGTCACTCCATATCATCACGCGGACTTGATATAGTCCCTTTATATCAATTATTCTCCCTGTAAAATATATCTTTGTGGTTGTAAAAACAGTACTTTCTTGTGATATATTTTGTATTTCTTTGATAGCTTGTTATGTTAGGCACCATTTCATGTTTATTGGCCTTTCATATATCTGCTTTTGCATAGTACCTGTTTGAATTATTTGCTTATTTAAAAAAAAACTGGATTGTTTTCTATTTTATTTTTTATTTAGGAATTTATTACATTGGATATGAATCTTTGGATATTAATCTTTTATCAGATATACTCATTGCAAATACTGAATTGTCATCTGTGACTTGTCTTTTTAATTCCTGAATAATATTGTGTGCTGAGCAGAAGTAACAAATATTAAGTTCACTTTTTTTATTTGTGATTTGTGTCTTTTGACTCCAATTTAAGATACTTTTGACAACCCAGAGTTGATTTTTAAATTCCCTACATTTTCTTCTAGAAGCTTATCCCTTTCACATTTAGGCCTATCATCTTTCTCATTGTAAAAGACTATTTTTCCCAAATAAAATGTAGATAAAAGCAAATTAGTTTATAGATATGGGTGAGGTATTATTCAAGATATATTATCCATAAAACCTAAATATTTTTTATATCCTCTACATTAGTTATTTCCATTGAGGAGATTTTGGTTCCAAACCTTGAATGGCTAATACACAAGGAACTATATGTGACCTCCTCCCTGGGGGACAGACAACCGAAAAGTGGGTGAAGGGAGACGTCAGACAGGGCAAGATATGACAAAATACCAATTTGTAAACTATCAAGGGCTCATGAGGGAGGAGGGAGCGGGGAGGGAGGGGAAAAATGAGGACCTAATGTGGGGGGTTTAAGTGGAGAGAAAATGTTTTGAGAATGATGTACAAATGCGCTTTACACAATTGATGTGTGTATGGATTGCAATAACAGTTGTATGAGCCCCTAATAAGATGTTTAAAATAAATAAATACAGATATGATTTTTTAAAAAAGAAAAAGATAATTCAATCAACAAGGTAGGCAGTCAAACACAATTACTTTCTATTATGGAGACCATAGAAACATGACCTTGATTTCTATTGAACTTGTCCTACAAATGTTAATAGATTTAGTCAGTACTTGTGGTATGTTCATACTTATGAGTTTAGTGATAATTTGAAAAACAACAAATATAAGATTTACTGTTTCTTGGTGCTTGCTTTGTGCTAGGACTCCTCCCAGCACAAAACTATGGCATAAATACACTCAATGTTTCATAGCCAGGATCCTACTTACTTACTGAAACAACCCAATAGGCAGTTTTCAAAGTCAATCCCATTTTACAGATGGATGCTTATTATCAAGGAGATAAATTGATTTCCTAATTCATATAGCTATTATAGGATAGTAAGGTAATATATGTCTTAAGCGTAACATTAAATATTTCAGGGTTGAAATAAACCTGAGTTCGTTTGCAGTCCTTCACAGTAACCCAGTCAAGAGGTCTTCCCAAACTCTGCTTGAAAACCTGACTGGCATTTCTCTCATCCTCCGAAATGCTATCTCTGTATCTCAATTCCCTTATTAGTGTTAACAAGCACAGAATCCCTATCTCATAGCAGTATTTCGAGGATCGCATGAGAGAATGCCAACATCTTAGCAGAGATGTTAGCATGGAGTAAATTCAAAGCAAACAAAAGCAAAGTTGCTATCCTATCTTTGGACATCTCTAATTTGTGTGTGTGTGTGTGTGTGTGTGTGTTAAAATCAGATCCTGTGCTTACAAGACTTTCAGAACAATGTACAATTTTCACTTGACTTATTTGAAACCAGCCATTCCATCTCCTCTAAACCTTCTTTTCAGCCTCACTTCACTTCACTTCAGCCTTGTAAAATTCCAGTTATTTGTGTCAAAGATTTTATGGTATTTTTCTACATGTCCCTAACAGTGAGTTGCACCAGATAGATAACCAAAGCATCTTTGTTACATGATTTTTAAGAATAAATGAATGAATGCAGTTCTTACATCTTCTTGGTCATTATTATAGTATCCCTACACTTAATTTAAAAAATGTTTTATCTGAGTACTGGAATAATGGAGTATTTTTGTCATTGTGTATAGACTACAGGAGGAGCTCTGGTGGAGTTGTGGTTACCAGGTAGGCTCCTATCCACAAAGTCAGCCATTTGAAACTGCTAGTTGCTCCATGGAAGAAAGATTTGACTTTCTACTGTCATAAAGGCTGGAAACCCACCTTTCTACCTGCCCTAAAGCATCACTGTGAGTCAGAATCAATTCCACTGTAGTGAGCTTGGTTTGATTATACAGATTACGTGGATGCACATGTTGTTTCTCTCTCTTAAGAAAATACATGCTTAAAGTTCTAGCATTATCTTCAGTAATCTTCATAAGACATCAATGATAAACCAAAACAATACATGATCCTGTTGAGTAGATCCTGGCTCATGGTTCCCATGTGTGTTAAAGACTAGAACTAGGCTTTCTTAACTGTACTATTTGTGACGATGTCACTTACCAGGACTTTCTTCTGTGAAGTCCTTGGGTTGCTTTGGACTGCCAATGTTTAGAGTAGAAGTTGAGCACAAACTGTTTGTACCACTCAAGTACCTTGACATTACTGTTGTTACCGTTAGGTGCCATCTGATTGGCTCAACCCATGTAGGCAATGTAGCAAACAATGTTCTCTTCACAATCATTTCTGGGTTTGAGCCCTGTGTTAGGCCAGGTTGAGTTGATTAACAATTCCAGTGACACTCACATATGTGTAAGAAAGAGCCTTATATGAAGAAGTACTTATATGTCAAGAAAACATCCCAGCCAAGTCTACACCAATTTCATTATTCCAAAACTAGTCCATAGGCCCTCTTCAGACTCATGTAGCCAAATGCAATGTCATAGAATTCAGGAAGATCATAAGCTGATGTGGGCAAAGTCATGTGGATCAAAACATGTTGGTCAAAACATGTTAGGGCTCCAGGAGCTCTCAAGGTAGCCCACAGAGCAAGAAGGTGACGGCAGAGAGAGAAGGGGAGGTTCCTGGGCCCTCCTTATGAGAAAGCCATGCCCAGAAGGAGTCACCATCAGGTTGTGACATGACTGACAGGTGAATATCACACCTACACTTTTATATGTCTTCATATTAAAATGAAAGTATGTAACTACCACAAGCCCGTTGTTTTAGCTACTGTCTCGATCCATCTTGTTAAGGGTGCTGCTTTTTTGTCACCAACACGCTACCAAGCATGATGTACTTCTCCAGGAATGTGTCTCTCCTGATACATGCGACCAACTCTCTGGCCTCTCTTCGAAGAGGTATTATAGTTATACATTGTCAAGACAGATTTTTTTGCTTTTCTGTCTATCCATGGTATCTCCACTACGCATTGTCAGCACTATCATTCAAAGGCTTCAATTCTTTTTCTGTACTCCTTACTCATTGATCATCTTTGGCAATGCTTATGAGATGATTCAGAATACTATGTCTCCGCTCAGGTGAACTACAGTTTTCAAAGTTATATCTCGGCTTTAAATCACTTTAAAGGAATCTTTTGCAGCAGATTTACCTAAGTTGATATGTCCTTTGATTTCTTGGCTCCTGCCTCCATGAACATTGATGGTGGATTCAAGTAAAAGAAAATCTTTGAAAACTTCTATATTTTCTCCAGTTATCATGATTTTGTTTATTGGTCTAATTGTGGGGGTGTTTGTTTTCTTTACGTTAAGATGTAATTCATACAGAAGGATTAAGACTTTGATTTCATTGCTAAGTGTTTGAAGTGCACTTAACCTTCTGCAAGCAAGGTTGTTTATCACCAAGGTTATTCATGAATTTTCCTCCAATTCTGATGCCTTACTCTTCTTTTGAGAAAAACTGTTTGGCATACAGATCAAATAAATCTGGTGAAAGGATGCAAGCCTGATTTTAAATCGTGCATTTAAACTCTTGTTCTCTTTGAATGAACATAATTAACTAGTCTAAAATTCTAATTCTTTGCAACATTATCCATAATTTGGAATAATCCACTCAATGATATGTGTTTGCATAGCCAATAAAACACAGGAGAACATCTGCTTTGTGTTCTCTGCTTCCACCCAAGATCCAGCTGATATTAGTAATAATAGCCCTCATTTCACATCCTTTTCTAAATCTGTATTGATTTTTTCATTGTGCCCTATTGACATGGTGCTGCCACCATTTTAAAATAATCTTCAGCAAAATTTACTTATATGTGATATTAATTATGTAGTGTGAATAGTTCCACATTCTGTTGAAGCACCTTTCTTTGAAATAAGCATAAACATAGATCTCTTCCACTTGGTCGACCAATTTCTTGGCAAAAACAAATGAGCAATTTCAGAATTACATATATTTGTTCAAATATTTCAGTTGGTCTTCTGTCAGGTTCTGGATTTTCTGCCTCTTGCACATCTTTCTTCTGTTCTTCGGCAGATGCTACATCACCTGAAATAGTCAAGCTCTACCAATTCAATGACTCTGTATGCTCCTAAATTCCTTTGATGCTTCCTGTGTTGTTTAATATTTTGTCCATAGAAATGTTCAATATTACAATGAGAGGCTTGAACTTTGTGTTCAGTTATTTCACCTTGAAAAATGCTGAGCATGTTCTTCCCTTTTTTAACTCAGGTCTTTTCATGGTTCATTATAATATTTTGTCCTGTTGAGTTGTTGAAGTCTTCTGTTTAATTATCATATTCCATTATTTCTTCCATTCACTTAGCTATTTCACTCATTTAGTTGCTCTGTGTTCAAGAATAAATTGCAGAGTCTATTCTGGCATCCATTTTGGTATTTTCTTTATTCCTGTATTTTTAATAATCTTTAATGCTCTCTGAATGCACAAGAACCTTGATGGTATTCCCCAACTAGTCTGTTCTGCATTCCTCAGTGTTCATACAGAAGATGCTTCTTGAGATGGTTGCTAAATTCAGAAGAGATACTCAAAATCAGTCTGTGAGTTTTCTTGTGAGTTTGTAATTGTTTGCCACTCCTCCTCGAACTTGCATAAGAACAATTTGTGGTGTGAATACAGTCATCCTCTAGTTTTCTTCTAACTAATAACATTGAGCTTCTCCATCATCTCTCTCCACAGATTTAGTCCATTTGATTCTGTATATTCCATCTGGTGAGGGCCATGTTTTACAGTTGCTGTTTATGTTTTGAAAACGGACATTTGCGATGAGTAAATCATTAGTCTTTCAAATTTTATTATGCAATCATTTCTGTCACCAAACTCATATCATCAAATTATTGATTCTTCTTTTTGTCCCATATTGTACATTCTACACACTATTAATTATAAATGCACCTTTTTGTATGTTTAATCAGTTTTAGATTGGAGAAGTAAGTAAAAAGCCTCAATTTCTTCATATTTGGCACAAGAGGTTGGTGTGAAAATTTGAATAATCATCTAATTAACTTGTCTTTCTGTAGGTATATGGTTATTATCTTACCACTGATTGTGCTGTATTTTGGGATATGTCTTAAATGCTACGTTTTTGACAATGCATGCGATATTGATCTGTTCAATGTCACTCTCAGCATAGTAGACCTTGTCCAATTCTAAGTAACCACTACCAGTTTGTTTCAGCTCATTATACTTAAGGCATTAATCTCTAAATGTTTTATTTTATTTTTCATTTTTTTCTTAAATCATTTTATTAGGAGCTCATACAACTCTTATCACAATCCATATATACATAAATTGTGTAAAGTGCATTTGTGCACTCATTGCCCTCATCATTCTCAAAATATTTCCTCTCCACTTAAGCCCCCAGCATTAGGTCCTCATTTTTCCCCTCCATCCCTGCCCCCCCTCTCATGAGCCCTTGATAATTTATAAATTGTTATTTTGTCATATCTTGTACTGTCCGACGTCTCCCTTCACCCACCTTTCTGTTGTCCGTCCCCCAGGGAGGAGGTCACATATAGTTCCTTGTAGTCGGTTCCCTCTTTCCTACCCACTCTCACTCTACTCTCCCAGTATCGTCACTCACACTACTGGTCCTGTAGGGATCATCTGCCGTGGATTCCCTGTATTTCCAGTTCCTATTTGTACCAGTGTACATCCTCTGGTCTAGCCAGACTTGCAAGGTAGAATTCGGGTCATGATAGTGGGAGCGGGGAAGCATTTAAGAACTAGAGGAAAGTTGTATTTCTCATAATTGCTACATCACCCCCTGACTGGCTTGTCTCCTCCCCAAGACCCCTCTGCAAGGGGATCTCCAGTGTCCTACAAATGGGCTTTGGGTCTCCACTCCACACTCCCCCATCATTCACTATGGTAAGATTTTTTGTTCTGATGATGCCTTATACCTGATCCCTTTGACACCTCATGATTGCATAGGCTGGTGTGCTTCTTCCATGTAGGCTTTGTTGCTTCTGAGCTAGTTGGCCGCTTGTTTACTTTCAAGCTTTTAAGACCACAGACGCTATATCTTTTGATAGCCGGGCATCTTTCTCACCACATTTGCTTATTCACCCACTTTGTCTTCAGCGGTTGTGTCAGGAAGGTGAGCATCATAGAATGCCAATTTAATAGAAGAAAGTATTCTTGCGTTGAGGGAGTACTTTTTTCACAACTATATAATTTCCTAACTTCATACTTTGTACATTCTATGTCACATATAGGTCTGCTGTTTTAGTCATGTCACATCAGCAAGAAGGTCTTGAGACCTCTGGTCCATCCACTCATTAGGGTTGACTGTAATTTGAAGAGGCAGTTCATACATAGTCATATTTTCAATGCCTTTAAACTGAGAGGGTCATCTTCTGGAACAATATCAAGCACGTTTTGTTGTTATCCATAGGTTAGGCCTCCAGGTCCTTCTCAGACTCTCTTAGTCTGAATGATCCTACTGGTACTTGAAGTGCCAGTGGTATAGATTCCAGCATCACAACAACATTAAAGTCACCATATCACAGCAAACTGACAGACAAGTGATTGACCTTGACATTAGGCGTTATTTTTATAGATATTTTTACAAAGAAATCATTTCTATGATAACATTTAAAGATGCTGCTTTGTTTGGAATTCAGTTTCTTAACCTGCAAAGCACTACGATTTCTATGATAAATTGATAATTAGTGAGAAAATCCATTCACGTCCTTTATGATTTTAATGAAGAATTATTTTAGTCCCTTAGCTAATTTCTCAGTTCCTCACTAGTAGTACTTTTCTCGTCTCATTTCTCTCTTCTGATATGTCCCTTTACACTCTTGACAGCTTGTTATTAGAAGCATTTCTTCATATTAACTTAAATTATTAACTTCCCTCTACCTCACATACTGATGTGTGACTGACAGGACCTTCAATTCACCCAGGCACATGAAAGGCATCTCGTTTCCACCAGGTTATGTGGCTCTGTCCTGCGCCATCTCACTAGGGTCCTAGAGGCTTCTTTTTCCCTCACCAGAGGCTGAACATCAACTAGTATTTTTTTCAAGGCATCTTTGCCCCCTCTCTGAAAATACCCTTGGTACGTTCTCAGAGAGGAGTCATATGCACCATGGTAGTCCTGGTTGGGTAATCTTGGAGAAATCTTCAACAGAAGCAATATAAAGATCAGTGGAGTGCTTGTGAAAGGACATTGGGCTCTTGTGAAGACACTTGGATCTGAATCCATGCTCAGTGTTTCAGTCACTGTGAGCTCCTGGATATCTCCTGCTACCTCTTCCTTATCTTTCATATCTCTAAAATGCCATTAAAGATCAAATGAAGTAAATGGTGTGCACGTATTTTATAAGAAAACTCTATCAACAAATAAATGGTCCCAAAATACTGCTGGAATTGATGTTCATTTAATCTCTTTCATATGGTAGAAGATGATTCTTTTATTATTTAATTTTTAATCATGTACTAATCCATTCAAAAATATAATGGGATTTGGCTTAGGGAACCAACTCAATTGGCAACCACTATAATATACTACCACGGAATCTTCAGGGTGCTGTGGGGTAGGCATTAGACTACTACTCAAAAGGTTTATAGTCCTATGGGCGAAAGATGTGACAGTCTGCTTCCATAAAGATTACAGCCTTAGAAACACCATGGGGCAGTTCTGGGCTGTACTGTAGAGTCACTATGGATCAAAATTGACTTGATGGCAATAGATCTGGAAGACGACAATGATTTTCTTCTCACTTCTCATTATTTTATAATGATTTAGTTGATTGTCAAGCTCTACATGTCAGAATCTCCCTTATTTTAAAATAAACAGTGATATCAGTTTTCTTCAAGATTTTTTAAGCTAGCTTTCCTTTCTGCTATATACATCCAGACATGCCTAACCAGTACAACAGATATAGGGCTAAAGTTGACACCCTTATATCCTTGACCCAGAGCCTCTATGTCAGTCTTTTATGGCTAATAGTCTGTAGATGATTTGCTGAAATAAGTAACAATTATAATACATTTTTTCATCAACACTTCCATGAAACAAATTTCTGAGGTTCAAATAGGGGTCTCAGTGACTCTTTTGCTGATCAGTAGGTCAAGTGTAGAAAAGGTAAAATTCCAAGAGTCAGGACCAAAATTAAATAGGGAGTGCAAGGGGGAAAGAACAAAGAAGTTGAGTTCAGAAGATCTATACAATCTAAACTTGAGCACAAAGGAAGAGAGAGTGGAGTACTGAAGTACCTTCAGGCCCATTTGCTGACTCTCTGACTCTTGCTTCTGTAATGCATATATAGCAAAACAAATATTGAAAAATAAAAATTTATATTGCACAATAGACATTTTTCTGATTTAAAAATTATACACTACAAGTACCCACTACAAAAACTTAAGGGAAATTATGCCATATGAAAATAAGTAACTGAAGGAAAAAGTGAAGAACACGAAAAACAGTTAATATGTAAATTAATATGAAAACATTTCATTTTAAGTTGATTTACAGAAGTGAAAATACGAACAGAGCAAAGCAATGTAAAAATTCATAAACACAAATTTACTGTTATAATATTCTTATATTAAATATACAGACATATGAATTCAAAATAAACTGCTAAGTTACAACTTGTAATGTCAAGAGAAATAATAACACAACTTAAATCAAATATGTACTTTAGAGGCCAAAAGTAGCGCTAGAGTAGGAAAGGATAGGCCAGGAGAAATAGGAGAGACAATGAAGGCATAAATAGAAAACAAATAGCATGAAGGTGATTTAAATATAACATACCAATTAAATATAAACAAGTTTTTTGTAAAATTATTTTATTGAGGGCTCGTGCAATTCTTATCACAGTCCATACATCCATCCATTGAGTCAAGCACATGTGTACATTTGTTGCCCTCATCAATCTCAAAAAATTTACCCTCTACTTTAGCCCATAATATCATTTGCTCATTTTCCTCTTCCCTTCCCCCTCCCCACTCCCTCATGAACTCTTCATAATTCATAAATTATTATAGTTTTGTCATAAGTTACACTGTCCGATGTCTTCCTCTGCCCTCTTCTCTGCTGTCCATCCCCCAGGGAGGGGGCTATATTTAGATTCTTGTCATTGGTTCCCCCCTTCTACCCCACATTCCCTTCACCCTCCAGGCATCTCCCCTCTCACCACTGGTTCTGAAGTAGTCATCTATCCTGGATTCCTTGTGTTTTAAGTTGCTATCTGTGCCAATGTACATCCTCTGGTCTAGCCAGATTTGCAAGGCAGAATTGGGATCATGCTATTGGGAGGGAGGAAGCATTTAAGAACTAGAGGAAAGTTATATGTTTCGTCGTTGCTACCCTGCACCCTGATTAGCTCCTCTCCTCCCCAAAACCCCTCAGCAGGGGGGTGTTCAGTTGCCAACCAATGGACTCTGAGTCTCCATTCTGCACTCACCCACCTTTACAATGACATAATTTCTTGTTCCTTGATGCCTGACACCCGATCCCTTCAACAGCTTGTGGTCACACATGCTGGTGTGCTTCTTCCTTATGGGCTTTGTTGCTTCTGAGCTAGTTGGCCGCTTATTTATCTTCAAGCCTTTAAGACCCCAGATGCTATATCATTTGAAAGCCAGGCACCATCAGCTTTATTCACCACCTTTGCTTATGCACACCTTTGTCTTCAGTGATTGTATTACTCTGGGTACTTTGGAGAAACAAATCCACAGCTACTCATGTATAAGAGAGAGTTTTATGTAAAGAAAATGTGCGTCACGAAAACATCCCAACCCAATGCTGCCCAAGCCCACAAGTCCAACATTAACCCATTAACCCAACACCAGTCCACAAAGTCTTCCACCTCACAAAACAGAGGCAACGATGCCGACTGCAGGAGGAAAGCTGAGTCAGTGAACGAACAAGCATCTCAGCACTAGCAGGGGTCTCCACATGGCTGCTCCAGCACCCAGGGCTACATTGGGATAGGTCCATGTAGCTTCTCCTTGGGGATGTCTTGTAGGAAGTCAATCTTGCAAGCTGAAGCAGGGAACTGCTAAGGCAGCTGCACCGGGTGCAACCATCACAAAACAAGAGACCCGAGAACTAAAAAGGCGAGGCTCACCACCCCATTTATCCCTCAGCCTTTCAATTAGCCCCACATGTGATTATTGGCCAGGCTGGCACAATTAAATAACTCAGTGATTGTATAAGGAAGGGGGCACCCACTGATCTGATTTTTAGTTCTTTTATGTCTGATAACTGGTCCCTTCACCACCTTTGCTTATGTTCACATTTTTCTTCAGCAATCGATTTGGGAAGGTGTGCATCCTGGAATGCCAGTTTAAAAGAACAATGTGTTCTTGCGATGAGTAAGTGCTTAAGTGAAGGCCCAATGTCCATCTGCTGTCTTAATATTCAACCTATAAATATATGCACACAGATCTGTTTCCCCACACCCTTATATAAATATATTTACATATGTACATCCCAGTCTTAAAATCTCTATACATACCCATTGTCCCCTAGTTCTTTCCTCTATTTTCCTTTACTTTCCTCTTGTCCCACTATCATGGTAAGCCTCCATTTGGGTTTCAGTGACTTCTCTCGGTTACATTGCCCTTGCTGCATTCTTACCAGGCCTCTCGCACCCTCCTTGCCTCTGTTTTTGGATCACTTGTTGCTCCCCTATCCCTGGGTTGGTCAGCACCACCTCCTTATGCCCACTTCCCCCTCTCCCATGTCCCCCCGGAACCATTGGTCCCGTTGTTTTCTCCTCCAGACTGTTCATCCAGTCTATCTTATCTAGATAAATCTATAGAGATAATAATATGCATAAAAAACCAAGCCATAGCAAGATATGCGATCAGTGAGAGCACAGCAATGGCAACAAAAAAGGAAACCAATTACACACAGAAGAATAAGTTAATTTAAAAAAAATTTAAGCAGAAAGAAAAACCTGTAAATAGATCAAGGTCTGATTTTTGATCTCTAGGCGTTCCCTTCAGTCAGGACCGATGGGGTCCAATGCTATGGCTCCCACATCTGTCCTTTGTACTCTCGCAGGGGTTCTCTGCTCTGCTCCCACGGTTGCTTTGCCACATGCTTTTTGTGGTTTGCCTCGGTGTCTCAGGGTCAGTCTGGGCCAGTCCCTACACTGAGTCTCCAGTGCTGTCCCCCTTAGAGCCTGGGGCCATCAAGGGGCTGAGTGTCTCGTGGTGGGATCAGCTATATTGTCCACTCTGTCCACTGGCTGTTCAGAGTGGGGATGTCATCCTCCAGGCCTGGTGGGTCAGGATGTGCTCCACTCTCTCTTCCTCCCCCCCAAGTGCTCCCATTTGTTCTAATCAGTCATGCTCCTCTCCCCTAACTGCAGCTTCATTGTCATCCTCTCAAGTAGCTTCTTCTGGGGGGAGGGACTGTTGTCCACGTAGCTGGCATGGGGGCGGAGCCCTCAGGCCCATCTACTGGTTCCCCACTCCTTGCCAACAAGCTGCATTCGTCTGGCACTGGCTTTGAATCTGGTCCCTCTTTCCCTGTGGAGACACAAACAATACTCTTCCCCTTCCCTTGGGTGGTCAGTACCCTATTCCCCGTCACACATGCCTTTTTTTTTTCTTTCCCTTTCCCCGTTCCTCCAGCCCCCACGCCCTTTGTGATTGGCTACCCTATGTACACCAGATTTGGCCTAGAACCTGCCATACTACCTGGACCTTACCCCTAGAGAGTTTATATACAGTAGCTTTTTCCCTGTGCCCCTTTTGCATTTACCTTTCTGTTCTTTTTTATGTACATATATGTAAACTTACCTCAGTGGACTCATGTTATACTTGTCCTTTTGTGCTTGGCTTACTTCGCTTAGCATTATTTCCTCCAGTTCTTCCCATGCGGTGATATGCTTCATGCGTTCATCGCTGCTCTTTAGTGATGCATAGCATTCCATTGTATGTATGAACCATAGTTTTTTAAACCATTCATCTGTTGATGGAAATTTGGGTTGCTTCCAACTCCTTGCAATTGTGAACCGTGCCACAATGAACATCGGAGCTCAGATGTCTGGCTATGGTTTGTTTCTTGCCTCTTCTGGGTATACGCCCAGTAGGGGGATTGCTGGGTCATATGGTAATTCAATTTCCATCTGTTTCAGAAATCGCCAAATCGACTTCCATAGTGGCTGTACATATCTACAGGTCCACCAGCAGTGGATGAGAGTTCCTGTCTCACCACAGCCCCTCCGACACTTGTTGCTTTCTGATTTTTTGAATTGGGATATTTTTGAGGGCGTTAGGTGGTATCTCATAGTTGTTTTGATTTGCATTTCTCTTATGGCTAATGATCGTGAACATTTTCTCATATGTTCATTGGCCATTCGGATTTCAGACTCTGTGAAACTTCTGTTCAGGTCTTTTTCCCACCTCCTCAGTGGGCAGTTAGTTTTTCTCTTATTGTGAGCTTTCAAGGTATTGTAGATTTTAGTAATAAAGCCTTTGTCTAATGTTTCATTGCTAAAGATGTTTTCCCAGTCGGTGGACTCTCTTATTAATCTTTTAGTGAATTCTTTCGATGCACACAGGTGTCTTATCTTTAGTATGTCCCATTTGTCTATTTGTGACTCCTCTATGTTTATATCCTTTCCTATTTCTGATAGCCTATGTATTTCCTGTGCCACGGTTCTCAGGTTTGTCCCAATTCCCTCATTTATGGCCCTAATTATTTGGGGTTTTATCTCAAGGTCTCTGATCCACCTTGAGTTTATTCTTGTGCATGGAGTGAGGTAAGGGTCTTGCTTCAATTTTCTGCAGGTAGATAAATCCATTTTTTCCAACACCATTTATTGAAGATGGCATCTGCTTCCCATTTAATATTTTTTGGGCCCTCATCAAAGATCAGTTGCCTGTATGCTGATGTTTTTATTTCTGGGTCTTCTGCTCTTTTCCATTGGTCTGAGTATCTGTCATTAAGCCAATACCACACTGTTTTGACTATTGTGGTGGTATAGTACATGCTAAAGTCAGGTAGAGCAAGCCCTCCCACTTTGTCCTTCCTCTTGAGGAGTTCTCTGCTAATTGTGGACTTCTTCCCCCTTCATATGAAGTTGGTAATCTGTTTTTCCAATTCTTTGAAGAAGGATGGCGATATTCATATTGGGATAGCAATGAACTTATATAGTGCTTTGGGCAGAACTGACATCTTTACTATATTGAGTCTGCCAATCCATGAGCATGGATATTCTTCCATTTGTTGAGGTCACTCTTGATTTCTTGAAGTAGTGTTTTATAATTTTCCTCATACAGATCTTTCATTTTTAGTCAGGTATATCCCTAGGTATTTAAATTTGTGCTTGACTATTGTAAAGGGTACTACCTTTTTAATCGCCTCTTCTGTGACCTTGTCTGATGTGTAGAGCAGTCAAATAGACTTCTGTTTGTTGATTTTGTACCCTGCCACTCTGCTGTATTCCTCTATTGCTTCCAACACTGTGCTTGTGGAGTTTAAGGGATCTTTGATATATAGAATCATATCATCTGCGAATTATGATAATTTCGCCCCTTCCTTCCCCAGCTGAATACCTTTAATATCTTTTGTTTTTCTTATGTTGTTAGCTAGGACCTCCAGTACAATGTTAAATAGGAGTCGGGACAAGGGTCATCCTTGTCTGGTCCCCTTTTCCAGTGCAATTGTTTTTGTCTTTTTTCCATCAACTACCATGTTAGCTATTGGTTTTTAATATATGCCTTGTATAATATTGAGGAATTTTCCTTCTATTCCTATCTTCTTGAGTGTCTTAAACAGGAATGCGTGTTGGATATTTTCGAATGCTTTTTCCACATCTATCGATATTATCATGTGATTCTTATCTTTTTTTTCTGCCAATGTGGTGAATAATGCTGATGGTCTTTCATATGTCAAACCATCCCTGCATCCCTGGTATGAGTCCCACTTGGTCATGGTGAATTATTTTTTTAATATGTTTTGTATTCTATTGGCCAGTATTTTGTTAAGGATTTTTGCATCAATGTTCATTAGGGATATTGGTCTATAGTTCTTGATTCTTGTGGCATCTTTGCCCACTTTAGGTATCAAAGTTATACTAGCTTCATAGAAAGAGTTTGGAAGTTTTCTGTCTTTTTCTATGTTCTGGAAGAGTTTGTAGAGGATTGGTGTCAGTTCTTCCCTGAATTCTTGGTAGAATTCTGTGAATCCATCTGGCCCGGGGGATGTTTTGTTGGTATTCCTTTGATTACCTTGTCCATTTCTTCCATTGCTATGGGTCTGTTAAAGTTCTTGACATCCATCTGGGATAGTCTAGGGAGGGATTGTGTTTCCAAATATTTGTCCATGTCATCCAAATTGTTGAATTCATTAGAGTATAGACGTTCATAGTACTGTGTAATTATCCTTTTAATTTCATTAGGGTCCGTTGTAATGTCCCCTGTTTCATCCCTCATCCTTGCAAATGTCATTTGTTCTTGCCTTTCTTTGGTTAGGTTTGCCAAAGGTCTATCAATTCTGTTAATTCTTTCAAAGAACCAACTTTTAGCTGCATTAATTTTTCCATAGTTTTCTTGTTTTCCCTCTCCTGTATCTTGGCTCTGATTTTTATTATATCTATCCTCTTGCTATTAGTAGGGTTGTTCTGCTGACTCTGCTCTAATTGGTGTACATTTTGTGTCAGCATAGCATCCATGAGTCTCTCTTCTTTTTTAATGTGTGCATTTATTGCTATCAGCCTTCCTCTGATAAATGCCTTTGCTGTATCCACAGGTTTTGGTACACCGTATTTTCATTATCGTTGGTTTCTAGAAACTTTCTGATTTCATCTCTGATCTGGGTCAATACCCACTCCTTTTGCAATAGGAAACTGTTCATCCTCCCATTGTTTGCCCTAGTTTTCTTCACTGCCCTGTTAATGTCCAGCTTTATGTCACAGTGATCAGAGAGAGATGTCTGTATAACCTCTATGTGCTTGAATTCACTCAAGTTTGACATATATCCCAGCATGTGGTCTATTTTCGAATATGTGCCATGTAGACTTGAAAAGAATGTGAATTTTTTTACATGTGGGTGGAATGCTCTGAAGATATCTATCAAATCAATTCATCCAAGTGTGCTATTTAGATTTCTAACCTCTTTGTTGAGTTTCTATCCCAACGATCTGTCTTTTTCAGAGAGTGGTGTATTAAAGTCAACAAGTATAATTGTTGAGCCTGTGATCTTTTTTTTCATCTTTTTGAGTTTTTTATTCACGAAACTCGCTGGTCTCTCATTAGGTGCGTAAATGTTTATTACGCTCACTGGTTCTTAGTCTATTGTTCCCTTGAGAATTATATAGTGCCCCTCCTTGTCTCTTGTTATGGCCTGTATCTTGAGGTCAATTTGGTCTGATATTAAGATTGCTACTCATGCCTTTTTTCATTACCATTTGCTTGATATATTTTTCTCCATCCCTTAACTCTCAACCTGTTTTTGTCTGCAAGCTTGAGATGAGTCTCCTGGAGACAGCAGATTCAATAGCTTATGTTTCCTCAGCCAATCTGTTAGCCTCTGCCTTTTAATGCCTGAGTTCAGGCCATTGATATTCAGTGTTATTATAGCTATCTGTGGACTCTGTGATGTCATCTTGTATCTTTTGTTTTGGGTATTTTCCTATCTACCTATCTTATCCACTTGTGTTGTGTGTGTGGTTTATGTTTGCCTTATTTCCACTATTGAGTTGATGCTATACAGGGGTATCTTTCCTCTTTGTCGTCCTATGGGTGGAGTTGTTTTATGTGTTGGTCTCTTATTTGTCCTCAGTGAGTGTTTATCTTCTGCCCATACTGGATCATCAAGGATCTTTTGTAGGGCTGGGTTTACTTTTGTGTATTCTTTGAGGTTGTCCTTGTCTGGGAAGACTCTTACTTTGCCATAAATATAAACAAGTTTTGATGCATACATACAATGGAGTCATACACAGCAATATAATGGAGCTGCTGAAACATGGATCATCCAACCAAGTGAGATCAGACCTAAAGTCAACTCCTCACCACGCGATAGGGCAGAGCAGAACTCGTCCTTTGGGTTTCAGAGACTATGGGGCAGTTCCATCTTTTCCCCCTGAAACAGCTGGTAGATTCAAAGTATTCACCATGCAGTTAGCAGGTCAATGCATAACCCACATGCCACCAGGCCATGGATCAAACATGCTTTAATTTTATATTACTTATAAAAGAACTGAAGAAGCCAAACAAAAGGAAGCTAAGGTTAGATTGGAAAGTTAATAGCATAATTTTATGCTATTAGCAGTAAGTGCGTTCTACATGTGAAGACAAAGATAGGCTGAAAGAAAATGTGTGGGGAATATTTATTCAAAAGTAACTGTAAGTAAGCTTTTCTATATTAACTATATTAATTTCAGAACAAAATAATATTCCAGAAAAAAGTGTTACCAGAGATAAATTTCTTTATAATGTTACATTTCATTGAATCAATCTTAAATGTGTATGTAGGTATTAACAGAGTTTAGTGTATAAAAAGAAAATTTGACAGAAGGATAAGAGAAATGCTCTAAAAACTTTCTCCTAGTGGGAGATTATGGCATTTCGCTTTCTGTATTGATATAAAAAGTAGACAAAGTTCAGTAACAATAGAGAAGATTTGGACAACACTAAGAACCAATCTGAAGTGATGGACATTTAGCCAACACTAATCCAACAACTGCAGGGTATAGATTTTTCTCAAATACATTTAGAATAGTTACTGGCATAGATTCAATGTTGAACATCAGTGAAAGTCCCTATGAATGTCAAAGGATGGAAATCATACCCCAAATATTTCCTAGTCAAAATGCAGTTAACTTGTAAATAAATTTTAATAAACAATTATATAACAAAAACATTTATAAATATTTTTAAATTAGGCAAATCATCTCTAAATAATTGTATGGAAAAGAAGAAATCGAGAGGAATACAGAAAATAATTTCAACTGATGGTGGTAAAACATAACATATCAAAAGTTATGGGGTAAAACTAAATTGGTGCTTAAACAGTAATTTAGACTTTTAATTACACATATTTTAAAATGTGAACAGTTTAAAATCAATTGTCTAATTTTAAATAGCAGGAATATAAAAACAAATAAGCTGAAAGTAAGAAAATAGGAAAAATAGATGAAAGGAGGTCAAGTAAATAGACTGGGCTGCAAACAAATATATAAGCACATTATGATATGTCCATTCAATAGAATATTACACTGTAATAAAATGGAACAAACTACAGACATATGGGGCAGAGGCAGTGAATTTTTTAATGTTTCTCTATCCCCTCAAACAATATAGTCCTGCAGGAGTGTGACTAAGAAGGTGGGGGAGATACTGATAGAATTCACCTGTGAGTAATGGTTAACAGGATTCATTGGATTGTCACCGTGTTGTGTATAAAATGAGCCCTCTGAGCAGCAGGAGAGAATGTCACTACCAGCGAAACTAGAAGTGAAGTCCTCCTTGATCCAGAAGACAGCTGTGATGTCAAAGGAGCAGCAGCAGAACTAGGAGCTGCGGCATAAAACAGTGGGGTGAGCTTTCCAGCTCACAGAACAAGTAATATTGAGTGTGTTGAGGCAGGAGGCTGATTTGTGAAATGAGAGTTCCTCTGGGCACTTAATTGGGGAGCTGGGCTCATGGACCCACGGAAATGGAGCTGAGTGCCTTCAAGTTGTGGCTTACTGGAGTAGGGTGCCTCTGAGTGGGCACGCAATTCAGAGGGTTGGGTTCTCTGACCTACAGAGACTGGCCTAAATCCCTTCTGTTGAGGCTTACAGCAGAGTGGTATGCTCTGCAAGTATTTATTAGCAGCTCTGAAAAAAATTTGTAACACATCCTGATGAACAACTGGATCCTGAGCATTTCTTTCTTGCATGGCAGCCTGTTAACTTCCTTAATAAATGTTTTAATCATGAATTTTTTGGGGGGGGAGAGAGTTATGTTTGGCCATTGCAATGATTACTGAACTCAGCTATTTTAAAAATAGAGTGTTGAAAATGACAGAAAACATGGAAAGCATGGGTAAATCTCAAAAGCATTAAGTTGAATTAAAGCATACCAGACACCAGAGAAAACATGTGGCACAACTCCATGAATTATGAAGTCAAAGAACAAGAAACATTTGGATCACTTCCTGTCCAATGGCCAGGTAGCTCTTCACCAAATTTCTTGGCAAAGATGAGTGAGTGCTTCCAGTCAGTGGTGGGATTCAAATAATTTAATAATCGGTTTGCTACCTTAATGACTGTTTTAAGTGTAAAAACCAATATCCCGAAAGGTAGCTATTATTTCATGCAGTTAAATCTTAAATAAGAACAATAAAAGAGGTACAAAGAATGTGACTAGGTTATAAAGAAGATTAAAATATTAATAAAAATATTAAGTAAAACCTGAGAAAAAACACTGGTGATTAACATGTATGTAAGAAGGGTGTGCTAGGCCAGATTGTCTAGAAAGACAAAATCCATGACACTCCTGTATGTATGTATAAGAAAGAATTTTATATCATCAAGTAATCTTATATAAGAAAGGCATCCCAGCTCAGTCCAACTCAAGTCTACAGGTCTGATGCAAGTCAGGGCCCTCTTCAGACACATGTAGCTGTAGACTGAAACACAGAGCAGTGATGGCGGAAGCAGGAGGACCTCAGGGAGGACATGCAAGCCCAGTGGTTCCAAATTGGCGGAAGCATGACAAGGCACTGACAGCTCGGGGAAGCAGAACTCCTGCAGCCAGGAAGGTGGAGAGGCAGAAAGAGAGAAAGAGGGTTTTCCAGTTTCTTCTTGTAAGACGGCCACACACATAGGAGGCATCATCACTTGGTGACCTGATCGACAGGTTGGACTCCAACCCTACACTTTTATACAAATTCAAGTTGACATAAAATTATCTAACCACCATGAGGGGTTGACTTCAAAGATGCACGAGGCAATATTCTGTTGTTGTTGGGTGCCAAACTGTTGGTTCCAACTCATTGCACAGCAGTGTGTACCGCAGTATGAAGCAGCTTGGTCTTGTACTGTCCTCGCAATTGCTGCCATATTTGGGCTCATGGCTGCAACTACTGTGTCAATCCATCTTGTGCAGGGTCTTCATCTACTTTTTTGCCTCTCTACTAAGCATGATGTATCTTTCCAGGGACTGGTCTCCTGATAACATGTCCAAAGTACATGAGATCATGTCTTGCCAACCTCATTTCTGTTTGTTTTGTTGTTGTTGTTTTTTTATTGGGCACTCTTACAGCTCTAATCACAGTCCATACGTATATCTATGTGTCAAGCACATCTATACATATGTTGCCATCATCATTTTCAAAACATTTTTTCTGCTTGAGACCTTGGGATTAGCTCCTCATTCCCCCCACTCCCTCCTCCACTCTGCCTCGCTCATGAACCCCTGATAATTTATAAATTATTACTTTTTTCATGTCTTACACTGACTGATGTCTTCCTTCACCCACTTTTCTGTTGTCTGTCCCCGTGGGAAGGGGCCATATGTCCATCATTGTGATTGGTTCCCCCTCCCCCCCCCTCCTAGTATCACAATACCTTCCCTCACCCTCCTAGTATCACTATTCCCATTATTGGTCCTGAGGGGTTTTTCTGTCCTAGATTCCCTGTATTGCCACCTCTTATCTATACCAGTGTACATGTTCGGGTCTAGCCAGATTTGTAAAGTAGAATAAGGTTCATGATAGTGGTGGGGGAGGAAGCATTAAAGAACTAGAGAAAAGTTGTGTGTTTCATTGGTGCTATACTGCACCCTGACAGGCTTGTCTCTTCCTTGTGGCCCTTCTGACAGGTGCATCCAATTGACTAATGAGGAGCTTTGGGTTTCCACTCTTCCCTCCCCCTCATTCACATCGATATGATTTTTTTTGTTTTGTTTTGGGTTTTTGATGCCTGATACCTGATCCCATCAACACCTCATTATCACACAAACGGGTGTGCTTCTTCCATATGGGCTTTGTTGCTTCCCAGCTAGGTGGCCACTTATTTTTGTTCAAGCCTTTAAGACCCCAGATGCAATGTCTTTTGATAGCTGGCAACATCAGCTTTCTTCACCACATTTGCTTATGCACCCATTTTTGTCTTCAGCTATCATGTCAGGGAAGGTGAGCATCACAGAGTGCCTGGTTAGTAGAACAAATTCTTCTTGTGTTGAGAGAGTATTTGAGTTTAGGCCCAATGTCCATCTGCTGCCACAATACTTTATAAATCAGTATATGTACAAAGATCTATTCCCCTATCATTATATACAAATGTATTTACATGTATACATGCCTGTATTCAGACCTCTATAAATGTCCTTTGCCTCCATTTCTTTCCTCTATTTCTTTTTACTTCCCTCTTGTCCCACTATCATGCTCGGCCTTCGTTTGGATTTTGGTAATTCCTCTTGGCTCTATTGCCCTTGATCAAGACCCTCCAGGCATCCTATGCCCTCTCTGCTATTGATTTTGAATCACTTGTTCTTCTCTTGCCCCTGGGTTTGTTGGCAGCCCCCTTCCTTTCACCCACCTCCCTCTTTCCTGTGTCCCCCCAAGCCATCAGTCCTATTGTCCTCTCCTGTTTGAGGGCTTTATTTTTTAGCTGTTGTTGTTTTGCTTTTTGTTTCCTTATGTTGTTATGTTCTGCTTGCTTTGTTTGTCTGGGTATTATTTTCTCTGCATGTCTATGTGGACAAGATAGGCAGGATGAACAATCCAGTGGAGAGGACAATAGGACTGATGGTACACGCGTGGATCTCTTTCAATAATCTGGTTAGGTAACTGTTTTCCAAATTTCTTGGTAGAGATGAACCTGAATTACAAGTGCCATTTTTTGAACTTATTGAACTCAACAAAAAATTAGGTAGCAGTTCTGAGAACCAGTGAGATCCAGCTGAATTCCACCACTGCTTCCAGCGCTTCTTCAGCTTGTTGAAACATTTCAATTGGTATTTTGCTATTCCATATCCTTAATTTGGGATAATAATTCAGTGCAGCTTTCACTTCTTCTGTCACGGCCATTGGTTCTTGATCATTGAGTGTCGATTAGTTATTTTTGTTGCATTGTTTATGTGTATTTTTTCCCCATCTTCTTTAGATCCTTTCTGCATCTTTCAACATTTTTCCCATAGAATCTTTGAATATTGCACATCAAAGTTTGAATAATTTTCATGTGTTCTTTCATTTTAAGATATGTTGAGAATGTTCTCACTTTTTAATTTTCTAACTCTAGGTTTTACACATTTTTTATAATTTACTTTGTCTTCTCAAGCTTCCCTTAGAAACTTTCTGTTAAGTTCTTTAACGTCATCATTTCTTCTATTTAACTTAGCTACTCTATGATTAAGAGTGATTTCCAGAGTCTATTTGGATATCCACTTTGATCTTCTCTTTCTTTTCTTCCCTTTTAAGGACTTTTTGTTTTCTTCATGCCTACTGTTTTTATGGCATCCAGCCTTCAGTCATCAGTGCTGACTCTATCCAATCTGACCTTGGGATGTTCTCAAAATTCAGGTGGGGTATAATCAAGGCCATAATTTGAGACAGCATTCTGAGGTTATGAAAATGGTTTGTATTGAGTGGGATTGTGAGTACAAGAAAATAGGTTTGTGTCACTATGATTTAATTTAGTAATTTTCATTTAATGTAAATTGTATCTAAAAAAGAAAATTATGTTATAAGGCAGAGAGGGAAAGGCAAGATTACCTTTCCCCCTCAACCCCCGCCCCATAAGCCTATATCCAACCTCCTTTTGAAAAGCTTTAGCAGATTCTGCCATATTTTACATGCAGAACTATTTCTACCCAGATTAATCAATCATGTTCCCCAAGGCCCAGGTATTTTTAGTACCCCAAAGATAATTAAATATTGGCATGGTCACCAATATCAGACTGGATATTGCTTTAAATATCCCAATTATTAGTGGATATAATAATGGTATTCAGGATTTGGAATAAATATTCTTAATTATAGAAATACATCAAATATTAGGGACAAAATCGCAGAACACTGTCTTGATTATATTTTTAGCATATTTCAGCATAAACCATGTAGAAATGTTAACAACAAATCCAGGTGATGGTTATATGTTGTGTTGACTATAGTATCATTTCTAATCTGAATGTTAGAAAAAATTAATTAAAAAATACTATCTTTCTTTCTATGATTTTGTTCTACTGATTACTGGATGTCCTGTAGAGGCTTATGTAATTGCTTGGGTAATCAATTTATGTTAACGTTTGAAACAACATGAGTTAATTCTCTTTGGCAAAAAAAAATCCCATTTCCTTTTATCTCATAGCATACTGTGCTTCCCTTCTTGTTGTCATATGCAGGGAATTCAGCCTTAGATTGCATGTGCCATTTTAGTATCCTTATCAGAGCCTTCTATTTTTTATAGAGACAACCTGTGGGACCACCTGGATTTTATAAATTATTCTCTTCCAGTGATTGTGCTCTGCTTCCTGGAAAAAGGGTATTTTGAAGACAATGCAGACATTTAAAAAAAATCCTTCCCCTTTGACTCTATCAGCCCACTCTATTTTTTGCGTCGGCCCTCTTCAACAATTTGAATAATGTATAAACTTTTTGAACCTATATCCTCATTCATAGGGTCCTGTATTTGTGTTCTTTAAAGTGTTCCGTTTTTATTTGAGTGTAAGTTATTGTTGAAAAATAGCCAAGTGCTCTATAGAAATCAATGGTATCATAACTAGATAAATGAATGAACGATTCAATGTGTCAATAAATTAATGGCTGAGTGAGCAGGACTAAGATTCTCCTCCTATCTCTTCCTGAATTACACCTAAAAGTTATCACTCTTTATCTGTGTAAAGTGAAGAATTTTGACCAGAGTGATTAAAAGGTCATCACACTTGAAAAAAAGGCAATCATTGTTCTAAATCAGCTTCATGATATAACACATATCCTTAGCAGGCTCTTAAAATCATTTCTCCTAAAAGATCTAAAACTACTGCCCTGGTTTGCTTGTTTGCTTGTTTTACTATTTTCTCTGTGTTCCTAAGGGAATATTTCTCTTTAATTGCAATAAGACCTGGCTTCTCACCTCAGATTCTGGGCTTACCTGATGACTACATAACATTACCGTTTCTTCCTGAGGGTGTTTTATGGGTGTCAGAAAGTTTTGGCCAGGCTGATGTTGGGTAGCATTTTCATTTGCATTCAACTTTAGAATTAGGAAGTTTCTGGTTGACCTGTATTGACAAGACAGTGGTCATAAGCAATGTCAGCTTTCTGGAATAACCAAGATATTCATGGCTTGCTATGTTTTCAGGTGCACTTAAATGTGCCCTAAAGATAAAACTATTGGCAGGTGATTCATAATTTTAATCCCCCCGTGAGCTTCTGTTACAAAAGCTTTTGATGTTTTTTCCCCAATAATAATACAGGTCATGCTGCACATAGGGGCAAGTCTGAGATTCTACTTGTCTAATTTGTGTGTCATGAGGCAGGCATCACTTTGTATGGTGGAGAAAGCAGTAGCTGGATATAACCTCTGAATGGATGAAGATTGGTCAAAACCATTCCACTCCGTACAGATCATCCAAGATTCTATCCAGTTCTGTTCAAACAGAGTCAGTGAAAGGTGGCAATTGAGATCACTGACTCTGAAGTCAGACATAATTGGATTTACATAGTGATTCTACCACTCGTACTTTTATAAGGTAGTTTTCCTCTTTGAATCCCATTTCATCATATTTAAAGAGCAAGATTTATGTGTGACTGATGTAATGCACACAAATTCTCAGTGCAATGGCTGATACGTTGTTGTTTTTGTTAAGTGTAGTTGTGTTCATTTCAATTCATAGTGATTGCATGTGACAGAGCAGATCTGTCTGAGAGGATTTGCTTGGCTGTGATGGTTATAGGAGCAGGTTGTTCTGGCTTTCTTTTGTGCACCTGCTAGGTGAGTTCAATTAGCAACCAAGCACTTAACCGTAGACCACAAGATCTCCTTGACATATTCTAAAAACGTGTTTCAGTAGAGTCAGTCTGACACACAGCAACCTTATAGGGAGAGTAGAACTGCCCCATAGAGTTTCCAAGGCCATAAGTCTACAGATGTAGACTGCTACATCTTTCTTCCGCAGGTGGTTACTGGGTTCAAACCATGGATCTTTCAATTAGCGATTGAGTTCCTGAACCACTCTACCACCAGGGCTTCAGGCACAGCAATAGTAATAATAATAATTGTAACAAAACAGCAGTAACAATGCATCTATTGCTTTCTACTGGCTGGCAGTTGAGTCCCCTCAGAGGAGCCTTGGACAAATGTCTTAACAATCTACTTCTGAAAATCAGCCACAGGAAACTTTATGGATCATATAGTTCTGGTAGGACATTTATGGGTTTCTGTGAGTCTCAATCAACTCGACCATAACTGGTGGTAGTGGTGGATTTGTGACACATTGGAGATATAGAAATGGATTCTACGCTGACCTTGCCACTTCAGTCTAACTGGAGAGAGAAAGCATATGATATATAGCTTCAAAGGCAGTTGAGGATGAAAGGAAGTATTACACATGGAAACCCAGCATCATGCCTGACCACTATTCTCTATAGACAAACATCTATGGGGACTTTTTTCAGTTTGTCTTTATGAGAGGCTCAATTTCTCATGTCTTATGTGTTCCCATGATGGAGGGCTATGAAAAATGTTGGGAAAATGTTAATTTCTAGAAATGGCATGATTTTCAAAAGCAGAGCACAAGCAATAACTTCTCTCATAAAATTGGTGAATGAAATATAATAGGTCCATTGGAAAAAAACACAGAGGAGCCGAGCTTCCTCCTTGGAGAGGCAGGTTGTATGTAAATAGCATGGCAGTGATGAATGTCAAGAATTATCCGTAGGAGCTTCCATGGAAAAAACTAGCCATCTATAGGACAGACCTCACAAATTTAAAAATAGCATCATTCTTGACATATGCATTGGTATTATTTTCAGTTCACAAGGAATTTTCACACATATTTTCTTATCAAAAGATTATGGGACGAGTAAGTGACCTCCATTTCTCAGATGAAAAAGCGAAAACAAAACCCGAGGCTGGAGAGTTTGTGAGTTTTGCCCAAGTTCACTACACTCATAAATGACAGCCCCACTTTACCTTCCAGTGCACTGATTGCCCAGTGTGCTTCCCTAGCACTGGCTGCCTTCCTCAAGCTTGATAACTAGAAATGACGGCTGGCATTGATATTAATCTTGCAGTGATGGCAGGATACCAGCACAAGATGGTATCTCCAAAATGAAATATTAGCTGAGCCATGGGCTTTCTGTGTAAGGGCTGCCTGGAACCATCGGCAGTACAGAGAATGAAAAACAGCAAATTGATAACAAATTCCACAGCTCTTTCCATATGTTTGCACAAGTCTACACACAGAGAGGGAGTAATAAGTTTTCTACTGATGTTAACAGTTGCAAGCCTGAGCACTGAGTGGCAAAACACTTTGAAATCAACTTTAATTTGTAAGCATCAGATTTGATAACTTTTATGTTCAAGGCTCACCTGTAGACCAACATCAATTTCTCATTTTTCAAAACACAGGATTCAATGACACCTTCTTTAAAGACCTTTTCTTCTCTGCTAGTTGCATTATAAGTTTTTAACCCTAGAATGCGAGTACATTTTCCTATCTGGGATACTATTATCTAATGATTGAGTGGAAATCTCATTGGTTTTTGAAAAATAAGGAAGCATAGTGCCCAAACACCATGCTACAATATCATGGGAATTTAAAAGCCCTGTTCAGGTTTTTTGGAAATTCCTAAGGAGTGAGTAATAAAAAGGGCCATAGTTGCATGGCCATATAGATATCCTGAATGAGTTTCTGAACTTGCCTTTCTTTCTTGCATCTGTGAACTCTGCTCTATGCTATACCACCTCGAAGACAAAATAATACAGCTACATTTTCCAACTTCACACCATGGGTCAGTTGCCCAATGCATTTACATGTGCAGTTCATTAAAAAGAAAGTTGGAAGCAAAGAGGAGGCTTATGCATAGCAAGAATCACAAATAAAATTCAAATTAGCTATCAAATATGCTTCATCCCAATAGGCAACGCTCTTTGGGATTTTCAACTTGCCACCATGATCCAACAAAGTCAGTTTGCAGCACCCTTCCTGGTCTTCCCCCTGTCTTTTTAAACCTTGCTATTTACTCTTATTTCTAGCTTTTCAGGGAGTGCCTCATAAGAACACATCTCCTCAGGGCCTTATTTCTACCCCAAGATGTGAATCAGGAATGTTTTTTATAAAGAAGGGATCCTCTGTCTGAACTCTCCAACAAAAAATAAAGATATTAACATTTCTCTTCACTACAAATCCATTTGATACTTAACAAGAAGCCTGAACCCTGACAGCTGGTTTTTGAACCGATAAAACTTTCCATGAACATTTTCCATGTCATTAACATTCTTCCACAACATCATTTTTAATAGCCACGAAGCATTTAAGCATATGCATGCCCTATAATTTTTTTAAACTGATCTTCAATTGTTGGACGATTAGATTGATTTCCCAAACACATGCTGTTTTAGGATTTTAGCATTTTTAAAAAGCATTTGCTAATTTGATAGGAGAAAAACTGTCAACTCTGTGTTGTGTTATTTATATCTATTTTTGTTTGCTGGTAAATGTAAACACTTTCACACTAATGCATCATTTAAATTGTTTTCTTCCATTCCATCAGAAAGCCTTGTTGGCTCTGCTTCCAAAACATGTATTTGCTCTCCCCATTTGTTCCCCTCTTTGCTGCTACTACCTTAATCTGAACTACTAGTTCACCTAGTTGTTGTGACTGTGTGTGTGTGTGTGTGTGACCATCTTTTAACTCAGCTTTATGCAACCACTCTTCTCTTCCTGCCAAGAATTGCCTTCTTAAAGGTAAATTGGAATGTCTACTTTGAACATTAAGTTCTTTAGAGAATTATCCGTAGGAAGAAAAACTGACAACAGCTAACTCAAAAGACTAGATGAGAACCTTAGGGTGCAGTGAGTTCATGTCAATTGGGAAGGGACAAGTCAGCAAAGGATGGTGCAAATGGTTGAACTCAAGGAATGCCATCAAAGTCACTAAATTGTACAGCAGCCTTCAGTATGGATCACAAACACCTCAATATAACAAAAGCAAAACTTATCTCAACTGAACCAAGAGACAACATCATGATAAACAAAGAAAAGACCGAAGTCAAGGATTTCATTTTGCTTGGATTCGCAATGAATGCTCCTGGAAGCAGCAGTCATAACATCTGACCATGCATTGCAAGTGAGAAAATGTGCTGCACAAGAACTTTTTAAAGCGTTGAAGAGTGAGGCTATTTCTTTGAGGACTGAGGTGTGTCTGAGTCAAGCCATAGTGTTTACAATCAGCCCATATGCATGGACAAGCAGGACAATAAATAGTGGTAGAAGATTAAAGAATAATGAATTTAAATTTGGGTGCCTATGAAGAATATTAAAAACAAACAAGTCCATCTTGGAAGAAGTATAGCCAGAATGTTCCTTAGAAACAAGGATGGGGATACTTTGGACATATTGTCAGGGGAGACCAGTCCCTGGGAAATGGCCTCATGCTTGGTAAAGTAGAAGGTCAGCTCATAAGAGGAAGGCCTTTATTAACACAGTAGCTGCAACACTGGACTCAAACATAAAAATAGTGAGGATGGTGCCGGACCAGGTAACATTTGATTGCGTTGTACGAAGGGTCACTGAGTCAGGACTAACTTGTTGGCACTTAACAACACCAACATGCAAACTGTACATGTGACACAAAGCTATTGAACTGGTGTGTTTTGCTGTGCGCATTCTGAACAACATAATTAGATTTTAAAAATTGGATAAGGGTCTACTGTTCCTCAATAAAGTAAAGCAGTTTCTCAAGCCATTTGTACATAGTTTGAATGCCACAGCACTGCCTTCAAGTTTCTAGTGATCTACTCCTTGCCTGACTCTCGTTTCTGATTTTTGTTCTTGTACTGATTTATCCTCACACACTGCCTTTATCCTCATCAGCCATCTTCTGGTTAAACCAAAATAAAATCAGCTCACTCCGGATTCAGTGATTTTGCAACTGGTTTCCCTTAGCTTTTCCATTATATTCTCCACTCCCACCTCCAACCCCTGCTCATCATGTGGCTGGTTCTGTTTGTTCTTTGGTTGTCTACTTGAACATTACCTCCTGGGAAATGAGTTACTCTAGCCACCTAGTATAAATTAGCCTTTCTATTTTCAGAAGGAAAGATGCTGAGATGTGGTTTCTTTATGATTGTTTTAGTTGTAGAACAATAAAACACTGTAATAAACAACTGATGAGAGGACATACTTGTATAACATAGCACATCTTGGATCAGTGAAAAGCTTGAATTTTATTCCATAAAAGTTGATGCCGTGTTTTCAGTCCTCTGAATAATTTCCTTCAGTCATCATATAGTCAATTATTAATCATTTATTAAAGGCCTTCTTTGTATCAGGCATAATAGATGTAAGGATGCAAAGGTTATTAAAAGTTTAGTTTTGCCTTTAAGTGATTTGCTCTTTTTAAGAACCTAACATATCTCCTGTCTGTTGTTTTTCCTTATCTGCTGTGACTTGCATGTTGCAATGACACTGGAAATTATGCCATCAGTATTTTAAATGTCAACAAGGCCACTCATTGTAGAAAGGTTTCAGCAAACGTCCACATTAGAAAGGAAGGCCAGGAGATCTACTTCAGGAGATTAGCCCATACAAGAAAACACAAACAAACCTGTGGGCCACAGTACTGTACCACTTGATACAGTGCTAGAAGGTGACCCTCCTGCATTAGAGGGCACTCACAACAAAGGACAAGAGCACATCAACAGCTGTGAAAACAATAAGATTTCAGGCCATGGTTAATTCTTTGGGGCATGGGATCTTTATGAGCTGAGTTTGAGTCCACTTTACCCCCTCCCCCCCAAATGACAAGAACAACATTTGCAATACTCTATAACCTGCCCTCAAAACACAGATAAAATTCCTGAGTTATTTTAATCAGGGAGCTCCTAAATAAAATGGACAAATCAGGTTCTTGTGCTTTCAAGTCTCTGAAGCTAAGAAGACATGCTTACCTCACATGTGACTCACTTCCCTAGGGATCTGCAGCGAATGAATGTATGAAAACCTTAGACCAAAGACATAGGTACAAAACTCCCACCCAAAGAACCACACATGCAAATTTCAAGTTCTTTTTCACCCAAGGGCTTCTTTCTCTTCCAGCCAGTGGTGGTAGAGATGAGGATTCAGGGAAGGGGATGCTGTCAGGTTTCATCTGCCTCCTTCTGACAGCAGAAGAGGCCTTGCACATCAATGAACATGCCATCTTATTGACTGTGTTTCTACTCTGGGTGTCCCAGAGACACAAGATGTCAGTTCTCATCTCTTTGATCCTTCACTGCAGTATATCTGAGAGTATAAAGGGGGTTTATTCACATTTTTTGCCATCTCTTTTAATTATATTCAACATAGAGAGACAAGTCTTTTCTCCCCATAAGCAACTTGCTTTCACTACTATGTAACTATTTGCTTGCTCTTTTGATTTGGGGGCAAAGCTCATTTCTGTCATTTTTGACCCACCAAGGTTGTTAAGTAGACATTTTGTTTTCTCCTTTAACAGAAAGTATAGCAATACATGTTTGAAAATCTGCATATAATGACTCAGTAGCTGATTATTCTGGATACTCGGCCCCTTTGGGGGTCGAACAACCCTTTCACAGGGGTCAGCTACGACCATATTTCTGATGGTCTTAGGAACCGAGACACCTCTCCTCTATCTGCCTCCAGGCTGGTCCGCCCACATGCAGATATGCTCACATAGGAGTACCCAGTGTGATGACATCATCGCACCAACCCTGTCAGATACACCTTGTACAAACACATGTGTATGTGATGGGGTTGGCACCATAATGTACTTATGCGAACCAGTCACACATGTAGAGAGCAGCTACTGTATTGAAAGCAGCAGTATTGGAGGTAAAATGACACTTCATGAATTATAATTACTGGGTAAATGTAAAATCATGTAAAGTAAAATCATCAATTACTGCAAAAAAATATCTGCACCATGGGGACTTAATCTAGATGCTGATCGGTCTTTTTATATTCAGCTGTGGTTATGTTCAATTTGTAACAATGAAAATACATCCTGCATATTGGATATTTACATTATGATTCATAACAGTAGCACAATTACAGTTATGAAGTAGCAATGAAAACAATTTTATGGTTGGGGGTCACCGCATATGAGAAACTGTATTAAAGGGTCATGGCATTAGGAAGGTTGAGAACCAATCAAGAACGCTTTTCCAATAGAATCAAATAAACTATCAAACACACTTCCTCTAGAGCAAGGATTCTTCTTCAATGATCTGTTTAAAATATTAACTTTTTCCATTATATTGTTTTAGTGCTTTTATAGAAAATGAAGTGCTCATACAATTTTAAATCTATCCAGACTCATGTCTGTTCATTGTTGTATTTGTTTCGATGTCAATACCAGCATTTTAACTGCTGTAACTTTAGATCAAGTCTTGATACATGTAAAGCAAATTTATTCTGATTTGGGTGCAATTTGATAGAACAAATTGGTTTTCTGTTCAACAATGCACACATATTTGTTTTGTGATGAGTGTTGTATTAGTCTGGGTACTTTAGAGAAACAAATCCACAGCAATTCATGTATAAGACAGAGTTTTATGTAAAGATTAACTGTGCATCAAGAAAACATCCCAACCCAATGCTGCCCAAGCCCACAACTCCAACCTTAACTCATTAACCCATATGTCCAGCACCCAGGGATGCCTCGGGGTAGGTCCATATGGCTTCTCATTGGGGATGTCTTGCAGGAAGTCAGCCTTGCAAGCCAAAGCAGGGAACTGCTAAGGCAGCTGCACTCTGGTGTGAACATCACAAAGCAAGAGACCTGAGAACAGGAAAGGCGAGGTTCACTGAGTCATTTATCCCTCTGCCCTTCAATTTATCCCACATGTGTTTATTGGCCAGCTTGGCACAATCAACTAACTCAAGTGTAATACCCAATGTAATAGCACTCTTCCAACTTTCTTCCTTTGTTAACCTTTTCCATTTGCCCTTCTTTCCTATGTTTTTCTGCTTCTAACATTTATCTAGTGACAAATGCTGCACTTAGATCTCCTAAGATTGATTGTTCTATGGAGTGAATACCTCTCCGACTGTTGTTCACTTTATATTGTTTGCCTGTATAGTGTTTGGCTAATATGATTCACAGAGATCAGATCCATACATCAAGAATGTATAAGAGCATGCTTGATGCTTGTCCTCATGAAGAGATCATTGAAGGTATGTGTCCTAAGCAAGGGTGGTAAAGAAATCAGATAGTGTCCAGCTATCAGAAAGAATAGCATCTGGGGTCTTAAAGGCTTATCTTCAAACAAGCAGCCTTCTAAGTGAGGTGTTAGCTAAGTCCACATGGAAGGATTCTTGGATCTGGTGTAATCCAAGGATTGTAAATAACAAAACCCAAATCCAGAAGAGGGAATAATATCAGAATTTAAATTATGAAAATACAGTTTTCAGAAGGTGATAGATGGTAGTGAAAGCCCCAAATCTATTTATAGGATCCTCACCTGATTAAAGCCTCTGGTAAAAGACCTTCTGATCATTGTTGAGGGATATGAATAGTCTTGTTCTTAGATGGAAGGAATTATACACTCGATTATTTTAAGTTGTAGTTAGATTACAGTGTAGCACCTTATCTCTGGTTCTTCCTTTTGAATAATTTTAGCGTTATATTAGTTTTCAATATTCTCTACTTTCTTTTAGATTCAGGTTTTTCTATTTTAATTTCTCATTGTTGTTGGGGTTTCTTTGTCTCTTCTTTTTGTTTTATATGTTTTTTCTGTATATGAATGAAATCCAGGCTAGATAAATTTATAGAGACAGTTTACTGGATTAATAATTATATAGGGACATGGCAGGAGAGGTTGAGGGGAAATGAGGAGCTAGCAGCAATGACAACAAGGAAGAAAATGTTCTAAAATTCATTGTGGTGATAATTGCACTTTTCTTAATATGGCTGTTCAATTGGATCATATGTGACTTTATTGCCGATAAAACTATTAGTTTTTAAAAAAGAATGTTTACGGGTCATAGTTGTGGGAGTTCCAACCATCTCTATCAGTAAGCCTAGTATCTTTGTTGTTGTTATTTTGAGTTTTGTACCCTATTCCCCACGACTGTATTCAGGATCTCCCATGGTGATCCATTCCGAGGAGTCCACAGTAATAGACAGGCACCAGGCTGCTTCTGGCCTCAGAGACATGGAGGCTGGTGTGAATGTGGTTCACTATGCCTTTGAAAATATTGCTTTTTTGTGTCTTTTATTTTGTAGCTTTTCTTTGCTCTGGATGGGGAGAGAGACCAGGAGATGCACCTTGGAGGACCACTCAGAAGTTTATAAAACCCAAGTCACTTCTGTAGAACACCATTTTCGTGAGCTATGTAATACCAATTGACCCTGTTGTCCCCTGAGGCAATAGCCCAGTGACTCATTCTTATAAGGTGTTTGGTTCCGGTCGTGAAGTTTTCATCATTTTACCCCCTGCATGCTCTACTATATTCATGGATATATTGACAACATATAAAAATACATATATAGGATTAGTCTCTATCAAACCTATATACATTCATGGATACAATCCCATTTGTTTTCCCACCCTAGTTCAGCTTGAGTGACTATGATTCCACTTTTAGATTGTTATTGCTGCTGAAGAATTGTGTATGTTACTACTATGATTATAGTACTATAAATACTATGGCATTTCTTTTCTTTTTTGCCTTTGTTGTCTGATTTCCTCCCAGTGTCTCTCTTTGTTTTGTGTTGACCTCTTCCCTTCCTACCCCTGGTAGCTTTCAGAGAACTTTACTTTCTGTGTGAAACTTTTTATTGACTTTTTACAGTAGTATGTTCATATAATGTTTTCCTTTTACAAATGACTAATTTTACCCAGCAGGATGCCCTACAGGTTATAAGGTGTTTCACAGAGCTTTAATTATTCTGTAACAGTGTTTAGTATTTCATTGTGTGTATGCACCATAGTTTATTTACTTTGAATCTATCCATTGATGGGCACTTACGTTGTTTCCATTTTATTGTTGCTGTGAATAAAGCTACTGTGAATATGGAATAAATATGTATATTTGTTTCATGGCTCTTATTTCTCTTGGATATGTACTTGGATGTGAGATTGTTGGCTCATATGTTTATATTTCTAAATTTTTAAGTAAGCACCAAACTTTTTATTACAACGGTCCTACCATTTGATGGAACCCACAGCAATGTCGGAAGGTTCTAGTTTGTCCATAACCTTGTCAGCATTTTACTTCCTCTTTTGTTGTTGGTATTGGTAGGTGCCATTGACTCGGATGTGATTCATAGCAGCCCTTTGTACAGCAGAATGAACCACCTCTTGGTCCTGCACCATCTTTGCAATTGCTCCTATGTTTTGAGCCTATTTTTTCAGTGACTGTGTCAACCTATCTTGTCAAGGTCTTCCTCATTTTAGCTCCCCCTCCACTTTATGGAGCATGATGTCCTTCTCCAGGGACTAGTTTTTCCTGACATGTCCCAAGTACATGAGATGAGGCTCTGCCATCCTTGCCTCTAGGGAATAATCTGGTGGTATGTTTTCCAAGCCAAGTCTGTTTTGTTCATTTGATGGTCCATGGGATTTTTCAATATTCTTCATCAATACCACAGTTCAAATGCATTAATTTTTCTTTGATCTTCCTTATTCTTTTTTTTTTTGATCTTCCTTATTCAATGTTCAACTTTCATATGCATATGAGATGATTGAAAATTCCAATGGCTTGGGTCAGCCCTACTTTAGTCCTCAAAGCGAATACCTTGTCTTTCAAAACTTTAACGAGGTCTTGGGCAGCAGATTTACCAATGCAATGTTTCATTTGATCTATTGACTGCTGTTTCCATGAGCATGGATTGTGGATCCAAGCAAGATGAAATCCTTGACAACATCAATCTTTCTCGGTCGATCATGATATTTTTTGAGGATTTTTGCTTCCTTGACATCTAGTTCTAATGCATACTGATTCGATATGCATAGTGCTGCAATTCTTGAACTTCCTCAGCAAGTGCTTCACATCCTCCTCCCTTTCATTTCAACAAGCAAGGTTGTGACATCCACATATTGCAGGTTGTTAGTAAGCCTCCCTCCAATCCTAATGCTGTATTCTTCTTCACTAACTCAGTTTCTCTGATTATTTGCTCATCTTGTGTTTTAGAGTGCTGATTTTAATGATGGAATGAGATGATATCTCATGGTGGTTTATATTTGCATTTTTTAATGACTAATGATCAAAAATATTACTTCATGTCTCCATTGGCCACCTGAATATGTTCTTTGATGGAGTTTCTATTCATGTATGTCCTTTGTCCATTTTCTGATTGAAAATTGTGTCTTTCTATTGCTGAAGGGTTATGTTTTCTATGCATTTTTTGAGATTAGACCCCATCTGATATATTATTGCCAACATTTTCTTTCTGTCTTCAGATTTTCTTTTCTTTTTTTTTAAAGTGGTCTCAGTCATCTAATCTGTCTTCTCAGTGTATTTTCTAGTTTTGCTTGATAGTGTACCTATGCCATGCACTATGTTCCCTAAGTTAGGCCAAATTTTTCTTCCATGATCTTTATAGTTTTAGGTCTTACACTCAAATCTTTGAGCCACCTAATGTATATTTTGGTGTATGGAATGTTGAATGGATCCTCTTTCTTTTTTCTGAAAATGTATATCCAGTTTTGTTAGCACCATTTGTTTAAAAGACCCTCTTCATTACTTAATGGGTTTCAGACCTTTGTCAAAGATCAGCTGTCTGTAGGTAAATCAATTTAATTCTGGCTTATCTGCTCTGTTCCGTTGGTCTCTGTCTGTCATTGTGGCAGCACATGCTGCTTTAATCACGATGACAGTATAGTAGATTTTGAGACCAGGGAGTGTGAAGCCTCCTACTTTCTTTTTTTTAAATGTCAGTAGTGTTTTGCTTATCTGTGGCCTCTTTCCTTTCCATATAAAGTTGGTGATTAATATTGCCATTTCCTCAAAGAATGATAGAATCTGGATTGTTATTGCATTATTTTTGTACGTTGCTTTGGGTAGTGTTGGCATTTTCAAAATATTTAGTGTTGCTGTTCATAAGCATGATCTAGCCTTACATTTATATCATTCTCTTTTAATTTCTTGTAGGGTTTTTCAGTTTTCTTTGTATAGGTCTTTTGAATCTGGGGTTAAATTCACTCGTAAATACTTCATCTTTTAAGTGGCTATCGTCAATGATATTGTTTTTCTGGGTTCCTTTCAGAATTCAAGGTACTGTTGAGGAATCTGACTGATTTTTGTATTTTGCTCTAGTGCCCTGCCACTTTGCTGAATCCTACTATTAATTCCACTAGTTTTATTGCTGAGTTTCTGTGACTTTCTCCACATAAGATCATATAATTTGAAAATGAAAAAATTTTTACTTGTTCTTTACCATTTGTAGGTATTTTTAAATTCTTTTCTTACTTTATTATAGAGCAAGGGTTCTTAATCTGTATATATCTGTGGCCTTTGCTGGCAGTCTAGTAAAGCCTATGAAATCCTGCACTAGATTGAAAGTGGACACGACTTCTTTGGCACTCCTCTAAACAAGAGTGATCTAATTTGTAGTCCCTTGAATTCAATCTGAAATTTAATGACTATTTAAGGAGGCTGTGGAGGTGATGCTGCCTGAGTTCTGAAGGGAGGAGAGAGGTTGTCATGTTGCTTCTCCTTCATTTTTGAAACATTCTCCTTGAATGTTACCTCTGTGATGCTCCCTCTCAAAACTCAGCCATCATATTGTAAGACTCTCAAGCCACAGGAAGGGGTAGTCCTCTGGTCAACAACCCCATCTGAGCTCCTGGCCTTGAAAGTCCCAGTATAGTCTCGCCTGACGTGACTCCACCCTGGTGGACAATAAACCATGATCAGGTGAGACATCTCAAATGATAACCAGCTACCCAAATTCTTCTCAAATACCTAACTTAAAAAACATGAGAGAATAAAATAATTATTTTAAGTTACTAAATATGAGAGTAACTTGTTATTCAGCAAAATCTAATCAAAATTCTTCTCAGAATAATGGTTTTAAATGCATGAAGTAAAATTTCTGGAATTACAAAGGAAACTACATTAAAGTTCACTTATAAAATATTTTGAAACAAATTAACTTTAACTCATTCAACTCAATTTTTCTATTTAATTAAACAAAAAAGGGATATTATATTGGGTTATGTAATTTTGAAAGGATGAGGATCAAAAAGTGATCATGGAAAATATTTGCTACAATATTAATAAATGCAAATGCTAATGTTTTTTGGTAATGAATTTTTAGGTACTGCTAACTCAAATGTGTTCCTTGTCAGATTGAAGGACTTACTAAATTTTCATTATATACATTCTATACAAGTTCAGTGATTGTTTGGGGTTTTCTTGAACCCCAGACTAAGAAACGGTGCTGTAGATAGCTCCCATTCAAATATTTATTTATTTATTTATTTTTTACACCTAGAATAAACTTTTTCTTTTTCTGTTTTTATACTAGGGATGAACTTCATCTTCTGCATGCTCAAAATCAATCCTATTCAAGAACTAAACTTAAATGATGTCTTCCCAACCAAAGCTTTACAAATTCTATCCTACCAGTTCTAGCAATCCTTCTGCATTCCCAGATGGTTTTTGATCATTTGTGCACAAGTTGTATGTTCCCTAGAAATGAAAACTTCTAAAGAAAAAGATCAATATCTTGGAATGTTTGTGTCAGAAACTAGCAATTTCCAGCTCTTAGAAGCTAACAAAAATATTATATTTATTCCCCCTGGAAAACAAAACAAAACACAAACAAACTCACTACATTCCAGTCAATATTGACTCATAGGGACCCCATCGGACTACATAGAACTGCCCCCTGTGAGTTTCAAGACTGTAACTGTTTATAGAAGTAGAAAGCCCTGTCTTTTTTCTCGTAGACACACTGGTTTTGAACTACAGATTTTGAGGTTAGAAGCCCAATGTGTAACCATTACACCATCATTATACTCATTTGGTTCACAATAAACTTATAATAGATCAATTCGTGACTCTTAAAAGTGTTCATCAGTATCACCTAGGGAGATTCTAATAAGTGCATCTATCCGTGTCCCAACTTTATCTACTGTATCACAGTCACAAGCTGAATCCAGGAATCGTTATGTCAATCATCCTGCTCTCTCTCCCAAGAAATGCTGATCGATATGTAGGTAGCTGGACACGACCCTGGCCTTATGAAACCACTGAACAAGATAGAATGAACAGATCAAATAAAACTTCCTTATTAGAGCATTCAAAGCTCTCCAACATCTGATCTCGATTGACCTGCTTTCCTTTATCCTGACCCGTTGCTTGAATGTATCTTAGGCAAAGTTCCAAGGATCTCCTCAGTATTGTAATGTTGATAATCACACAACTTTCCCCATCTGTGAGAATCGTAGACCTCAGCTGCCGTGTCTGCTAAGTGACCCTGCTATACTGACTGAAATCAGTGGAGGTTCCTGAGCAAAGACACAGTCCAAGGCAGTCTTCAGGAAAACCTGACATGGAAATAGAGGGAGGAAGGGCATCTCCTTTTGGTGGTGAGAGAAGAACTGGGAGACTTGTTGGGTGCTGTCGCTCATATTTCCTGCTGGCTATATTGCTGTTGTTAGTTGTCACCAAGTCAATTCCGAGTCATGGTGACCTATACTTGACATGGAGTCAAGTATAGACTCCACTAGATGTTCAAGGATGACAACATTTGGAAGAAGATCACCATTTCTTATTCCCCAGGTGCCTCTATGTGGATTTGAATATGAACATTAGGAGAAGGGCATTCAGGGCATATATTTAAAAGGGCTTTGCAAGTTGACAGAAAGAAGCAGAGTAAACGTTTTTTGTTTTTTTTCCCTCAGCAGTTTTATTTATATCATATACTTGAATAGTTCAATCATTCAATCATATCAAGGGCAATTGTACAATCACCACCACACCCACCTTAGAGCATTACCCCTCCCCACCATGATTAAATCACCTTTAAAATAAGCTGTACAATCATGATCAGTTCTAGTGCTTCCTCCCCCGCCCATCCCTCCCTACTGTTCACCCCCCCCTGCCTTCCCTATATCCCCTTATATCAGTTATTGTCAGTGCGCATCCGCTGCCCCTGTGCTTCACATCTGGGAAACCCAACAGAAAACACTGAAAAGCAAATCGCATTAAGGTGCTAAGGATAAGATCACAATGATATAAAGACAAAAACACAAATAAAGAGCACGAGAAAGAAGACCCTCACCAACATGCAAAAATAAAACCAGAGAAAGCAATTTCAGTCATGGAACAACTAAGAGACACTTTCACACAGTAAAAATTCAGGTCATGTCCACAGGGAGGTTAACCAGCCAAGCATCAAGCTTGATCCAGCATAATAAAGATCTCACTGGTCTCTTCCTGATAGTGAGGCCTTTGGGGACCCCTGCCCCCGACAGAATGGATCAGCCAGTGGCTAGGTCTGACTAGATACTCTGCAGATTGTGTTTGGGCTCCTGCTGTTCCCCTAGTTGTCATTTCCACAAAATTATCTTCACGCCTCTCTTCCCATGACACCCCCCTTATTCTCTCAATCAGTTCTTCCTTTTGCCCAGGTGAGATCTAGCTGGGTTCTCTTCTGAGGAGCAAGAGTACCCTAATACAACAATGTTACTGTTTCTCAATCTCAACTCACACTGAGCGCTCCTGTAGCTACTTCTGCTTTTCCTTTTCCTGTACTCTGAGGCCCAGTCTGTTCTAACAACGTTGAGCCTACACTGAAATAAATCTAGCTTTCCTTATCTTCTGTAGTGTTGTTCATCTGAACCACACAAACTGGCAGACTTATTATTCTGTTCTGTTTCTTGCACTGACTCATTATTGTCTCAAATTCAACTAGTGGTATTTTTTAGACTTTATTTAATGGTACCATTTCATACCTGGAAAGAACATCAGAGATTGCTAACCTAGCCCCCTCATTTGTACAGAAGGAAACGACACTAAGAGAGCTCTTACAGCCATATAACAGCTCTCAAATTAACTTTTGTCTGGCTGCAACAGCATCAACAAATAAAAAGGTGCACATGGTAAAACCAATTTAGGGAGAGGAACAGATTCGGGTTCTTTCAGCAATTGATGCTGTACTTAGGCATAGCAAAGTTTCTGAGGAATTTTGCAGGAAAGAAAAATGGCATTTAATTTGTTTCAGCTCTTTTTTTCAGGAAATTTGAGTACAGAAATTCTTTTTTTCACTACTTATTGACTACCTGTTGAACCAGTGTTCTTTGGAATGTACTTCAAGGACCTTTATTGACTTCTTTTCCTTTTGCCAAACCTACAACATTTCAAACTCCAAACAGAAGTTTTATCTATCTCTCCTGCCAGAGCTAGATGAGTTCTATAAAATTTTCCCTGATTTTGTTCTTTTAAATTACAGGATTTTGAGTTTATTTCTCTTCAGTTTTTTTCCCTTTAACTCCAGAACTATAGCATATATTCTGTAATTTGTATATAAATTAGAATCATTCCAATTCCCTAATCAAATTCTCAGAGGACAAATCTATTTTTCTCTCTCTATTCTAGCAAGGGGATGGAGCCAACCTTTGCTTTTGGATGGAGATAGCACACAGTTTATTGAGAGTAAGAATCTCAAGGAAAGTAACTTAAAGCAGAAAGAGACCTTGTAAAATGATATAGGTAAGCACCTTTATTTGGCAGAAGTGAAACTGAGGTTAATGTTAGTGAGGTACCCTTTAGGTTCCCACACATGAAGATTTCAGCTGGAGGCTAACACTCAATGCTAGACTTTCAACTTCCCCATCTTTTTCCCTTTAACCACATGTCCCTGCAGGCACCAGGTGCTCAAGATCTAGGAGTGGTTTGTTTGGGTTCTACCCTTCCTTTTCCTCTTCCCCTTTCTCTTCTTACTCTGATCATCCCCTTTCCCTTCTCTTCCCTTTTCTCCCTCTTCTTATTCACACTCTTCTCTTCTGCACCCTCTGTCTCTTCTGCGGTCTTAACCTTTGTCAACCTCATCTTCTCCTTCACCTTGGGTGGCTTTTCAAATATGACAAAGATCCATTCAATATTGAGGAACTTATACGTTTCTCCAGACTAAATGTCTCCATGCAAAGGAAAAGCAATTGAATAGAATGTTTTAAAATATGTTTTGCTTCCATGCAATCTTATGAAACAATAGTCAGGAAGATTGCATCTGCTCACATAGTATCAAGGGTTTTCACAGTCCTTAAGAAATTCATTAAGAGCTCCATAAATACGATCCATGCAATGCACAGTAGTGATTCTCTGACCCTATCAAGCATGATAGCTACCCGGGAACCTGGTTAAAAAGAACAGAGCATAACTCAGTAGGTCTGAGGTGGTGTGTAAAGCTCTTCAATACTAGCAAACATGACATCATTCTAAAATCCACAGTTGCCTTTTTGAGTACTAAACTTAGAAGTAAAAAACCACTATTTACATATGAGTTGATCTTTTTCAGTTTTTACAAAAATTTCATATTCATTTATACTGTCTCTCAAAAGTTCAGAATTATAAAATATATGTATGTATAGTTATATAATTATACATATATAATTATATATGTATTTATATGATATACAATAATTATATGTATGGTATAATATATATCAAATTTTAAGGTAACAAAAGGATATGAGCATAAATTAATTAAATAAATGGATAAACCCACCCTCCCTCCACTCAGAAAGAAATATGAAGATCAGATTAGCCAAAAACCACCACGAATCTAGTAAGTTGTAGAGCTATTTCATAAAACTCCTAAGGGCATGTAATTCAAACTCTACTGTACAGTTAGAATTTCTCTCACTCTCTGACTCACACACTTACATTGCATGCATTTATATACAGTAGAGTGCTTTTAGAAATCTTTGCAATAAAGAAATTAAAAGATAATGGAACTTTTCCATGAGCATTGTTAAGTCCACTGGCATCATGTGTTAGTCTGGGTAGACTAGAAAAACAAATTCATAGACACTCATATGTGTATATAAGAAAGAAATTTATATAAAGAGTAGTTGTACATTAAGAAAACATCCCAGCCCAGTCCAGATCAAGTTCATAAGTCAATATTAACCCATGTGTCCAATACCAAACTATGAAGTCCTCCTCAGATTCACAGACCACATGCAATGACGATGAATGCAGAAAGATCATAGGCCAGTAGGTGGAAGGTCTTGTGGATCAAGTGGTGATGTAAGCATCTCAGTGCTGGCAGGAGTTTCCACATGGTTTCTCCAGCTCCAGAGGTCTGGCTCCATCAGACTCTCTCCATGGTGTCTTCTCTAAGACACCATTGCAGGGAATGAGCAGAGAGAGAGTGTGTGTCTCCAGTCTCCAAGGATGAAATACCAAGTTCCCAGAATCCTCAGAAGAAGGCTATGCCCACACAGAGGCCTCATTGGCTATGACCTGATTGACAGTCCAGACTCCACCCCTTCATTCTTCATCCTCAAATTGACAATAGATTATGTAATTACCTTAGACCACCCCTTGTCAATTTAACATTTTCACACAACTCTTTGACCATATATAATCTTCAAACACTAATAAAATCATGTCTGTACTTAACAGGATAAAACTGAAATGCATATAATTTTTAAATGTGCCATCCTCTTTTAAACATAATATTCTATAAATGAATAAAACAAAAATATCCTATGCATAACAATTGTAGTTAAGTAACTCCTTCATCTTAATCCTATATTCCTATGAATATATTCCCATACCTATGAAAGTTTGTAATTCAGCCACTAAATGCCTTTATCCTCCAATTTTGGGTATACAATTTCTATACTACACATGTAAATCAACCCAGTGCTCTGAGGAGACACTCATATTCTCTGATGTGAAGAATCTTCATCCCAGTTGGAACTTGTAAAGTCCACATCCTAAGCAAAGTCAAATCAGGACAGGCCATCCATGAAGTCTGCAGCAACATGTACCAGTTCACAGGTTCAAATATGTTCTCTTCATCTGGTCAGGTTCTGGTCAACTCAATGTAGGCTGCCTCACCAGGGTGCACATTAGTCACCTAGACCATGGGTCCCTTCACAAATTCTCAACAAGCCTAGCCCCCTTGTGTTAGGTCATGAAATTCAGACCAGCCAATCCACTATCATCTTCTCCTCTAGTTCCTGTAAACCAGGCCCACAGGTATCAAAGCACAGACTCAACCCATCTCTTTATTGCTGCATTTCTCCCATTTCCACTCAACAAATGGATCCAGGTAGTCACCAAGCAAGCAGTTCAGCCTACCCACAGGCTCTTTTAACATTCAGTCCTAGAGAGGAATTTTCTTCATGTTTCCAGATTTTTTCCAGCTTCTGACAAAAATTGCTAGCTCAAAGTTCAAATATCCAAAGAGTTCCTTTCCCTCCCTCCCCCAATTTTTCAACAACAGCCCTTTCAGCAAGACTTTGATACAAACATCGTTATAACTCCAAAGCACTGGGTGGGGCTTATCTTTTTTGAACTTTCTTTGCAGGCATTTCCTAAACCCATTTAAAGATCAAATTTTAATGGCTCTAGACAAGTGGGTTTACAAGCTCTCTATTTTCATACTTCCCAATAATTACTTCCATAGATCCTTGTATCAATAACAACAAGCAGAAGAAATCAGTAAAAACAAAGTAGAATCAGATCCTAAATTCAATCTTTAAAACAGTTAAGTTTAACTTATTTTTCTTATCTTAATCCTTATAAAATGATTCTATTGATACAAAATATGGGATTAGGCCTCTGAAAGCATCAAGCCACATCCAGGCTTCCTGTCAGCCATTTTGACCTTCTGTCAACCATTTTGCCCTTCTGTCAGTCATTTTGACCTTCTGACCTTCTCTCAAACATTTTCCTTATGCAGCATGGTTTCTGAGAAACTCAAATGGCAATCTCTACCTCGGAGCTAAAAATATACATTAACAACATTCATTTTTGCCATATCACACATGAATAACCCGAAACAACAACCAAACAAAATAATCAAGACTTTGACATCACATACTCCTTCTAGGAAACAACCCAGTAAACCACATGGACATATCTGACTTCCGGCTAGATAAAGAAGAAATATTACCATGAGGCAGAAGTCAGACAAACATCTACTCTCCATCTTTATGAATTTTTTCTCTAGTACCTCACTCCTAAGACACCATAATGTGTTAGTCTGGGTAGAATAGAGCAATGAATTCATAGACACTCACATGTGTGTATAAGAAAGAGTTTTATATAGAGTAAATGTACATTAAGAAAACATCCCAGCTCAGTTCAGATCAAATCCATAAGTCCAATATTAGCCCATATGTCCCATACCAATCTGTAAAGTCCTCTTCAGACTCATGAAACACATGCAATGATGATGAATGCAGGAAGATAACAGGCCAGTGGGTGAAAAGTCTTGTGGCTCCAGTGGCGGTGTAAGCATCTTAGCACTGGCGGGGTCTCCACATGGCTTCTCCAGCTCCATCACCCTCTCTACGTGTGTCTTCTCCACAGGATGTCTCTCAGGGAATGAGCAGAGAAAGAGTGTGTGTGTCTCCCACCTCTAAGGAGGAAATACCAGATTTCCAAGAATCCTTAGGAGAAGGCCATACCCACACAAAGGCTTCATTGCCTATGACCTGATAGGCAGATTCTACCCATTCACTCTTAATCCTCAAATTGACAACAGATTATGTAACTACCACATATAGCAAGTAGGGTTAATCACCTTATGCTTTGATAAACATCTTGCCATTACATGTAACTGAAATATAAATCCCCTTCATACTGCTTTTTGCTAATTTTCTGTTCACAGTAATTGTTGTTGAAACTCTGAAATTCAGGAACTTGGTCTGGCCATTTCAGCTAACTTAATGCCATCAAGTAAATTCTAACTCACGGTGGTGCTACAGAACAAAGTAGAACTGCCTGTGGGGGGGTTCTGAGGCTGTAAACTTTTATAGGAGAAGAAAGCCTCATCTCTCCCTCACAGGTCAGCTGGTGGATTCAAACTGCTGACCTCTCTGTTATCAGCCCAACACCCAACCCCTCCCTATGCTATCATATTGATCTGGTGATACAGATCAGTTCTATTTTCTAGCCTCTGAAAATATCATGTTATATGTATTTTGGCAAGTCATTTGACATCACTGAGCCTCAGATTCTACTTTTGTTAAATACTGGGTTTTATTTATCGAAAATACGAAATTTAGATTTTTCTTTTTTTTCATAATGCATGTTCAGCGTGGAATTATGAACTGCATGAGAACAAATTGAAAGCAGAAGTGCTCTCATTATGCTTCAAAATCCTTTGTGTTGCCCTCTCCTTCCTCCTTCCCTTCTATTTCTGCTACCCTTGGCCTTTTGAGCAGATGGGATCCAAGCCTCAATGTGCCTCCTCTTCCTGTGGAGATGAAGTTCCATTTCCGCAAGCTCGTGAATGGTCTGGAAGCACAGAGGGATTTGATTTAAACACTGTGCAACCCTATCCATTCTCACTATCCCTTTTAACTAGTTTGATCTCCATGAGTGAGATGTGTTTTGAAAAACAGCACCCTGAACTATAAAATGCATAACTTTGGCACATCCAGGACTTGATCAATCTGAAGGAAGCCTGGTGGCATTGTTAGGTAAGCACTGGACTGTTTGCCACAAGGAAGGTCAGAAGTTCAAGCCAACTAGAAATTCTGTAAGAGAAAGATGAGCCTATCTGTTCTGGTAATGATTTATAGCCTTTAAAACTCTATGAGCCAGAATTATTTTAATGGCAATGGCATGTATATATATGTGTGTAATATTAATTTGACTGATATAATAATGAATAATCACAGACCTTATTAATGTGGGTCCCCTAAGTGAGGAATGTGTGATCCTAAATGCTGACAAGCCTTGCTTTTGAAACATCTGACTTAGCTTTACTTGTGTAAATCATTAAGGTGAACACAACTGCCAGTTAAAATTTTAAATTCTATTACAGTTTATAGGACCATCACACAGTATTCTCATTGCAGTCTAACCTTTAAGGATAGGCACAATAAATGGGCAATGTTGATTGGTCACTTACTCTGGCCAATGACTCAGGACAGAATAGAACTACCTTCCGGGTTTCTGAGAATAATTTTTGATGGAAGCATGTAGTCTCATCTTTCTCCCATGGAGGGGGTAGTAGATTTGAACAGGTAACCTTTAAGCCAGCAGTTCAATATGTAGTCCACTAGTCTTTGGGCCACTATGAGTCAGGATCAACTAGGCGGTGGTAGGTTTGTGTGTGTGAGTGTGTGGGGCTAAGTGGTTCTGGACAAGGCACTATGCTTAAAAGCTGAGCGGTGACCTGTAGAAACTGTTGAATTGATGATTTGTTATGTATATTTGCACCACAACTAAAAATATATATTACAGTTTTTATCTAATTCCCTAGGGTAGCCATCTGTGAGAGTTATGACTGTGCTTACCATATGTTTTTAGGCTAGGAAACAGAATTAGAGAAGGTAAGTAAGAATTAGTAAGTGGTGAGTTAACAAATCAAATTCAAACTGTATGATTGTACAACCTGCACATGAGTTTGTGTATAAGTAGGACCTACTGGATATTTAAATCACATATTTTTCATTAGAGTGCACCTATGAAGATAACTATTCAAGTATTTTTAAAAAGTAGATAAATACTTTATGATCTAGTCTAACTTCCTATTTATAAATACAAATACCAATCGTAAGGATCTTTCTAGGCACATAATTGAGAATCAAGAAATTCAATCTAGGTGCGGTAGAAGTTTTACAAAAATGACAACTACCATTCCCTCAGCACCTACTGGACTGTTAACTCTGCAGTGAATATCATCAAGCTGGGGGAGTCTATTTCTACTCTCCCTAAGTCTCCATTATCATTGTGTCTTGCTCTGGACAATGACGGTAGCGGAGATCACTTAGCCCCAATTCTGAAGAAAGCATGCAGAGGGGTTTGCACTCTTAGGCTCTTTCTTAACTCTTCTGAAACTACCATGTGAACAACTTGAGTGAGGCTGTGAGGTAAGAGCCCTCTGGTCCTTTCACTCCTATAGCACCAATCAAAATGCAGGCATTGCCAAACATATGCACGAGGTCCTTAGACAAACTTGTTTCTAGCTTAGATACCAAGTGGCCAGTTGAACAGAGACACATGAACAGACCCAGTTGAGATCACTTGAGCCGACCTACATCAACTGAAATACCCAATTTATCTGTGGCCTTTCAGTTTCTTAGAAAGGCATGTAAAAGGAAAAACATATTTTCTTTGATATCCGTAGTTTCTTGTGTCTATTATTCATTCAATAGTCAACTGATAAATGTCTTTTCTGACTTTTTCTGAAGTAGGTCATCCAGAAAGCATTATTTTGTGACTCTAAATATGTTCTTGGATACTGAGGCATCGAGGTACTTTAGAAGCAAACTATATAGGTGCTGTCTTTAGAATGAAGCACTTTTGGTATCTGGCATTAAACAATACTTGCTGAATTTAGCAAGTTTATTGGCTGTTCTGACCAAAACCCTATTCCCCAGTTCAATATCTGATTTTCCTCACCTTTCTCTCTGGTTATAGTCTAGTTCTTTTTCCTGCATCCCTTGCACATTTCCCAGGGCCTATTTCTGTTCTCCTAGATCAATACAGCTAACTTTTTGCTCCCTCTTTTCCATCTGACCTACTTTACTTCTTCCCCAGTTATTAACTCAGAATATCCCCGTGACCCATCTTATCACTGCTCCAGTGCCTCAGTTTACCCTGGGACAAAGTTCTAACTTGATGAATGGCACTCACTCCTCGCCACCGGCCAGATCATTTCTCTTGTTGCTCCGTTGGAGGCATAAAACACTAAAAAATGATGCCATGAAAGAACTTGGCAGATATGAAAGAGCTATAAATATACACGCTAACCCATAAATCAATAGCGATAATAAATTGCATTCAAGTGCTATTTAATTCTTTGTGATCATCAATAAAGATATAAAAAGTTCATTCCCCACACCCTCCCCGTGGTGACCCTCTCAGTGTCTCCATGCAGCCTTGTGCAGCATGGTTAGCCATCGTTCTGTTTTTTTTTTGGGGGGGGGTTCTGGAAAGAGTCATTTTATTGGGGACAGGACTGCCCAGCCCACCGAGTCTCCTATCTACCCCCCACCCACCCACCCCCACACAAACGAGGGAGAATGTTTCATTAAGGAAGCAATGGAATACGGACCCACTGGTCAGCCCATCTCCGCCCCATTCGTGGAGGGGCCAGGAAAACTCCCCACCACGTTTTCAATGCCCTGTGTGTGGGACTTCCTCAGAGATAGAGCCCCTCGGGGGTGCCTTCTTGTTTCTTATAGAGCATGTTTTCCTTGGACTTCTTGAAGTCTTCATGTGTGACCTTCATCCTGCGCTCCCGCAGAGCCACGAGGCCTGCTTCGGTGCAGATAGCCTTGATGTCGGCACCAGAGAGGTCGTCTTTAGCCATGATCCGGTCGTCCAGAGTGACCTCCTCAGCCAGCGTCTAGGATGCTCTCCTTTAGTTGGGTTCATTCCATTCTGGAAGAATTGCACAGTGGAAGATCACTTTAGTGGTGGCTAGAGAAAAAGCTGTTTTTCTTCCTACAACTAATTATAACACCTGAACATAACAAGCCTATGTGAGTAACATTGAAACCTAGGGTCTCTTGCTGTTTCCCCGAGATCATTTAATCCCCACTCACCAGAGAAGTGTGTGGTTAGTTACCCTTGGAGTGTAGCAGGAAGGCCCCCACCACCCTCACCCCCACAGTCGCATCTACCTTGCTGTCTTCCTGCCCACTCCCACTTCAGTATCCCTTTTCTCCCCCAAACCATCTTGTTAGGTTAATAATCAGGCTCTGCAACCTTCAGGCCCCTTCCGCAAAGTGATGAGCTACTAAAAATACAGCCCTGCAGGAATACGTTCAACTTCTATTTCTGTTATTTTTTTAACACCAGTTTCAGATGAACAAAGCAGTTAAACAAAGGGAGCGAGAAAGCGCTGTGATTGTGAAGCGAGAACATCGCCATGTACTTTGTTCATTTTAATTACACAAAGTCATCATTTAGCAGGAGCCCAAGGACTGAAAAGGAAAGCTTTCACAGATCTCCCTCCTTTGGATATTTTCCAGTCAAAGCCTCCTCCAATGGCCCTGAACATAAATACCCCCATTGTAACCCTGAGAACCCCTGCATCTCTGTAGAACCCACCAGGTGAAATAGGCACTGCTGGTATTAAGGTGTGGAGGGAGGATAGACATAATTGGACCATTCTGCTAATAAGACCTACTTCCATCTCCTGCTGACAGTCTCATGGCATTTGAGATGGGCCTCTTAAAACTGGGTTGCAGAAATGAGGGTGGGCAAGTGGGGAGGGGGTTGTAGAGGACACTCCCTGTGCACTAAGAGTTTGCAGTCTTAAGAAATAGATATACTAAGCCAGAATACATATGTGAGAAAAAGACAAAACAAAAATCTTGCATCTGTGAAAATCTAAAACGTCGAATTCTCTACTCCTCTTCGTTTTAAATTTGCATTGTGAGATAGCACCACTAGCACTGTTTCGTTGATAATACTGAGTGATATCTATTTAACATACCTATATCAGGTGTGCTGAAAGAAAACTTAATGCCAAGAAACATATCTAATGTGCATGACATAATTATGAGAAGATGTTATCTCCCACCCATGCTTTGTAGGCTAGATATGAAGTTACTATAAGTCAGAATCCGCTCCATGAAAGTGGGTTTGGTTTTGATCTTATAGATAAAAATGTATAAGTTTTTCATTAGTTCACTAGCACAGTCAATATCATAGAACTAATTCATGAATGAGCCAGTATTCGAGTCCAGGGGCTGATAGTGGAACCTGGGAGCTTTTATTTATGTGAAATCCACCTGAGAAACTTAAAATAGGAGGTCAAGTTAAATCTCACCAACTCCCAACTTGTGTATTCATTCATTTAAAGACCATTTCTGTAACTGCTCAGTACTAGGCAGTGGGGGAGGCTACTAAGTAACGGATTCCTTTTAATCTTGTCTCTTGATTTCCTGACAGTCTGCAGCAGGATATTTATATACAGTATCTTGTGTGTGTTAAAACACATTAACAAAAGGGGGAGTTTCAAGAGCAGAGATATCAAGCTAACCCTGGCCAACAAGACTCCAGGATGACTTGAAGTTGGGTTTACATATGATCACAGACTAGGGCTTTCTAGTTTATCATTATATCTCCATAAGTTATCTTTGGGATCAGGAGAGTGATCAATAAATGCCAGTTAAAGAAATGAAGGGCTAAACTAGAAAACGAGTGTATGGATGATTTAATGAATGAAAGCATGAATGCAATATCCACGTAGCTACTTAAAAGGTCAGACATCTATAGACTGGGCTAAGGAGAGATGAAGTTTCCAAAACCAAGAAAGCAAGAAACAGCATGAATGTGTGGAATTGGGAAATAATGAAGAAATCTAGATGCTCTCCTAGGAAAAATGAACTGATAGCCAGCAAAAAATTAATTCAAAGTCATTTGAATATTTTTTAAGAGAAAAGAGAGATGATCATCAGATGAGACGTTTGATAAGATATTTGTGGCAATAGATTGTAGAAAAGCTTAAGAGATAGTAGTAAATACATTCATCTATATTGATAAAAGTTCTATGGAATGACATGTCAGTAAATTAAATTGATAGGAAACATTGTAAAAAAAATACCATTTTGGAGAGCATCTGTCCTAAAATTGCAACACATTCTCTTCCTTCTAACAAATACTGAGAGATGTTGGCTTGTGCCATCTAGAGTAATGGAAATGCTCGTGGTATGGATCAATACTGGGTAAAAGCTACAGCTTTGTGATCTTGATTTCTTCAATTACCCTATTCTGATCTGTAAAACGGAAGTACTGATGTCAATAACACGTGGTCATGAGCATTAATGTTCAATAACATTCATGAAGAAATTTTATAAGCTATGAAGTGATCATCTTAGTGATTTTCATTTTGAATACTATAATTAGTATGATTAAATGGATAGTTTAAAAGCAGAGGTATTCTTAATATTATCAGTACTATTCCATATTTCTCTGTTTGCTATGAATATAATTCATAGGGTGCATAATAGTTCTGAAAGATATGAACCAAATTTATAGATTACCCTTCGTACTAAGCAGAGTACAGCACTAAAACCAAAGCAAAACAAATTCACTGCCATTCAGTCAATTCTGATTCATAGCAACCCTATAGGGAAGAATAGAAATGCCCCTGTGTGCTTTCAAGATAGTAAATCTTTACAGGACAGACAGCCTCATCTTTCTGCCACAAAGTGACTGGTGGGTTTGAACTGCTGTCCTTGAGGCTAGCAGGCCAGAGTGCACCAACTGTTCTACTAGGACTTCTGTTCAGCACATAGTGAGTATCAAATAAATGATTTTCACTGACAGTGTTGATATCACCTCTATCATTGTTTCATTTTCTTTTTAAATTATAAATTAGAGGAGAATTAACAGAGCAGGTTCACCTCTAATTCCTTATCCCCATATTTCTAAATCATGCGTGCTTTTCTGGTGTAGATTGAACTACAAAGTCCGGGGTTCAAACCCACCAGGAGATTTATAGTCTAATAAATCCTATAAAGGATTATAAATCCTATAAAGAGTCCAAATTGATTTGTTTAAGAGTGGGGAGTTTTTCCACACAGGTGATTAGAGATAAAGGGACTCTTTTAAGTATCTTTTTTTCAGGTTGAATAAATGTCACCTTAGGGTCTAATGTAAATACAAGAAAATGTGTATTTTTAAGTTATATATGAATACATACAAATATATGTATACTGCATATTTATGAATGACAAAGAAGCTAACACACAAAATGTGCTACAAATTATTTGCTGAGTTTCTTACAGAATTCATACTTCTCTGATAATTTCCTCATCTGAAGTGAAAGCATTTATTTCTGTCCCATTTCTGGCAAAGTCTACTGAATTCTGTCTTCCACATCATCACAAATTGATTAGGTTATACCAAACCAAGTCAATTCATTTGCTTGGGCCTTCGTTTATTTAATTTTTAGCCCTCAGTCCCTGGTGACCTATAATGAAGCATCGGTGCCTCAAGTCCTCACCGACATTTAGTCTCTCCCTAGCTCTCTTGGGGTTGCAATAGTGATTGTATCCATCCATAAGCCCATAAAACTGATATTTGATTTGATTTAGGTGGAGACTCACTGAGCTAATTTTGTTATGACAAACTATCTACTATAGATTTTGTGCTTTTTGTGGTTCTGAGCTGCTAATGTATGCTGATCTTCCAGTGCAGACAGTCTCTGGTCACATAAGCAGGTCATTTTGGATAGAGAAGAAGACAGGCAAATGTTCACTCAAGACAGAGGTGGATTCAGGAGCATATTTGTGCATCTACTCTGGGCACTGGTAAAACAAGGATAAGGAAGACATGCTCTATTTCTTCAAAGAACTCTGCATCTTAAAGTGAACACAGACGATTGCAATGAATAGCTGCAGGTATAATAACTGCAGTAGTAATACAGTTACCCCGAGAAGTCATTCATCCACTTGCTCATCAAGTATTTATGTTAACTATGTATCAAGAGGAGTCCTGGTGGGGTAGTGGTTGCAAGTTGGTCCGCTAACCACAAGGTCTACAGTTTGAAGCCAGCGCTGCTCTGCTAGAGAAAGATGTAGAGTGACAGCCTTTGACCCCACAGGGGCAGTGTCACCTGTCCTACAGGGTGAGTAGGAGTGGGACTTGACTCCATGGTGAGCAGTTCGGTTTTTTGGCCTTTAAACATATTTATTTATTAAAATAGTTTTATTGGCATATATTTCACATAGCATACAACTTAATCACTGGATAATATTAAGGGGAGTTGTGCAATCATCATCACAATTGATTTCAGAATATTTTATTCTCATACTCATTAGTTAGCTCCCCATTTCCCCCAACCTCCCCTGCCATGCCCTTAGGTAATTATTAGTCCAGTTTCTGTTTCTATAGATTTATGTATCCTGGATTTCATATACAGAAAATCAGACAAAACACAAACAGGAAGCAAACAAGGAAACAAAAATTGATGAGACACACACAGGGAAACCTCAATAAAAAATAAAGCAGAAAATATTGAAAAGTGCAACGATGTTTAAATGAATCAAAAAGGGAGTTGAACAGATAAAATAGTACAATTGAACCTCATTACATCAGCCACGATTGACATCATAAGGCTCTCTATCTGATCGCAGGGCTACTCACAACCCTAGACTATGGTCAGAGAGGATTCACCAGAAGCTTAATCCATGTGTGGACCTTGCAAATGGTTATTTTGGGCTTCCACTGTGTTCATAGCCTTCTGGAAGCCAGGTGTTCACTATTTAAATTCTGATACTATTCCATCCTTTGGAGTTGGATTTCATTTACAATCCTTGGATCACATTGGGCGGTGTGTTTCTTTCACATGGATTTAGTTGACACCTCACTTAAGAGAGTTGCTTGTTTGAAGATAAGCCTTTAAAACACCAAATGATATTTTTTTTTATAATCATGCACCATCTGGTTTCTCACCACAGTGTGCTACGTACCCATATCTTCAGTGATCTCTTCATAAGGGTGACCCTCGTGCAGGATCGTGTCATGAGAACTCATTGATATTAGATTGGGGTTAGAATTAAGGTGAATCCAATATCCATTCATATATTATACATATATGTATGTGTGTGTGTGTGTGTGTGTGTGTGTATATATGGTTTATATATGTCTGGTTCCCTTTAGAGACATCATTATCATTTTATGATATAGAACATTATAAATCATCTTCCTGAATTATAAGGTAATGTTGTTGATAGTGGCATTAATTTAGCCAATGGTGTAGGATTTTAAAAACTGTTGAAATAAGGAGATTATACATATATAGGCCAGCTTCAGATTATAATACATGCATTGTACCAATTAAACACTTAAGTAACTGGACACTATTTAAGCAAAGATTGAGGGTTGAGGATAGGGAAGGAACATCAATAGAGTTTGTCTTTTAAACAATGTATCAAAACTAAAATCAAGAATTTTAACCAGATGTGTGATCAGAGAGGTTTTGAAGGAAGAGCAGACATGGTTCAGATAATTTGACTACTTTTACGTTGTAGATCATTTAGAAAACTAAAATGAAAAAAGTGGCAATTATTTCTTCCTTGTATAAAATACCTTTTATAAGTTGAATTTGTATCTTTTCTCACCAACAGGTAAGGTGCATTTTTGTCTTGTCCTTCTACAGAGGGATATGTTTGAACTTATTAGATATTCACTTATTAACCAGTATAGTTGGTAGTGTTATCCTCATTTCCCAAATGATAAGACTGTTAAATATTTGATAATAACTGTAATAGCTTGATATAGCTCTGGTGGTATAGTGGTTATGCATTAGGCTGGCATTGCAAGGTCAGTTAAAAACACCTGCCAATGCCCAGAGGAAAGATGAGACTTTCTATTCCTGAAAAGAGTTACAGTCCTGGAAACTCACAAGGGCAGTTCTACCCTGTCCTATCGGGTTGTGATGAGCCAGCATCAACTCACTGGCAGTGAGTTTGAGATAGTAACTTGCACATTCAGTTGATAAAAAATCCAGTGGATGGGCAACAGAAAAGTGGGAGAAGGGAGACATCAGACATCAGACATCAGATATGACAAAATAATTATAAGTTATCAAGGGTTCATGAGGGAAGGGGAAGCAGGGAGGGAGGGGAAAATGAGGAGCTGATATTAAGGGCTCAAGTAGAGAGCAAATGCTTTGAGAATGATATGGCAACAAATGTACAAATGTGCTCGACACAATAGATGTATGATATGGATTGTGATAAGAATTGTACGAGCTCCCAATGATTTTTTTTAAAAGCCAATGTACAAGCATACCTCTTCCTCAATGGAAGCATGAGTATATGCGTTTTCTAATAATTGTTTGTTAGTTAATTTGTTCATTCTAAGTAAAGAATTGTGAGGTGCCATTGAGTCAGTTCCAACTCATAGCAGCCCGACATACAACAGAAGAAAGTACTGGCCAGTCCTGCACTATCCTCACATGTGTTCTTATGGTAGAGCCCATTTCTGCAGCCAATGTGTTGAACCCTCTTGAAAGATTTCCTCTTTTTCACTGACCTTCCACTTTATTGAGCATGGTCTGGTCTTCGTTAACAACAAGTCAAAATATGTGAGAAGAAGTCTCGCCATCCTTGCATCTAAGGAGCATTCTGACTACTTCTTCTAAGAGAGTTGGTGCTTTTGGCAGTCCATGCTTTTTTACAATATTCTTCACTGGCACAATATTTCAAATACATCGATTCTTCTTTGATCATCTTTATTTAATGTCCAACTTTCACGTGCATATGGGGCAATGAAAAATTATTCAGTTACTTTAACTGCTAAAATCTTGTATTAATAAATTCTTTAATTATGCACCCAAAATATCAATTCTTGAAAGTCTCCTCACTATCTGCATTGTGCTTGTGGTGGTAAGAAAAACTAATAAAGTGAAATAATTCTAGCTCACAGTCATATCAGAAATGCAGGAAGCAAGCAGATGATGGTGGAATCAAATGCAAATGTTAAAAGAGATCTATCTAAAGGATCAGATACACAAGGGGGCACCCTGAGAAGGTGACACCAGAGCTCCACACCCCTACGTGTATTGTAGAGATTGAGAAATGATTGGCATGTCTTTAGAAAGGGTGGTGGCATGATAAAAGATCCTTAAGGAATCCCAGGCCCTGGACTCCTCAAACGTAAGCCTATTTATTAACTTGGCACAATGCAGGCGCCAATCTGTGAAGCTTCTCTGTGAGGGTGGACATTTCTCCGTTTGCTACAAGCCACAAGTCAGAGAGGTTGGCCTTTCTACAGAAATGGACAAGGATTAGAGGTCAGGGATTGTGTTTAAGTAGGCCACCTTTGAAGTCCTTAAGTTTTAGCAGACACAAAGAGGTGCTCTTATGTTTGTCTTCCAGGCACTGCTTTTGATTCCCAGACAAGGATATCAGAAATAAGATCATTGTGTCAAAACACAAATGCACATTTCCAGGAACTTCCAAATATGTTAATTTAAGTTTTAAGGCAAAGCAAGAAACCTTAACCTTTTCCTAACCACAGCAGTTCTTTAAAATTGATTTAAAGCAACTCATAGGATCTTCTGTACCGTGGTTATTTCTCTGTCAGTGTCATGTGTTAAAAGGATTACTAAGTGTCATTTACTTAAGTCAAGTGATGCTGTGGGATAGATATTGGGCTGTTAACCACACGGTTGATAGTTCAAACCCAACAGCCACTCTACAGAAGAAAGTTTATATCATCTTTCTGAGAATTGAAAGTCTCAGAATTAGCGGCATAGAAGTTGACTTAATGAAAATCTCTGAGTGAAGAGAATCCTCTAAGTATTGTTGCCATAGTTGTTGTTGTTGTAGTTTGGTGCCAAGGAGTCATTTTCATTTCCTAGGGACCCAATGCACTTCCCAGCAGAACCCTGCCATCACGTACATGTTCACAGTCACTGCTCGGTTTGAACCAATTGTTACAGCCACCAAGTTCATCCAACTTTTGAGGGTTTTTCTCGGTTCCATTAAGCCATTACATTAAGGAGGATGATATCCTTTTCTGATGTCAGGCCCCTCTTGATAACAAGTCCAAAGTCCATGAGGCAAAGTCTTACTCTTCTGGCACTACAGAGCATTTTGACTGCACACATATTTCTTCCAAGACAGATAGGTTCATTCTTTGGCAGTCCATAATCTATCTAGTATTCTTCACCAACATCATATTCAAATGCATCAATTCATCTTTGGCTTTTTAAAATTCATATATTTCTGCATGCATATGAGATGACTGAAAATGCCATGGGATGGGTCAAGAGCCTTAGTCCTAAAAATTATCTTTACTTTTTGACACTTGAAAGAGATCTTTTGCAGCAGATTTGGCTGATGAAATATGTCATTTGATTATTTGTTGCCTCTGCAGACATTGATTTTGTATCTAAGTAAACCGAAATCCTTTATAACTTCGAACTTATTATGATGATGCTAATTGATCCTTTTGTGCAGATTTCTTTTTCTTTGCATTAAGATGCAATCCAGTTGAAGGATGTAGTCTTTGATCATCATTAGTAAATGCTTCAAATTCTCTTTATTTTCAGCCAGCAAGGATGGGTGTTTCACATAGCAGGTTTCCAATAGCAAATTTTTCCCCAATCCTGATACCAGCTTATTTTTCATATAGCTTTTTGAATTATTTCCTCAGTATATATATTGTATAAGTAGGCAAAAGGTTATAACCTGGTCCACACTATTCATTATTTGGTACTACTCAGTTTCACCTTTTTGTCTGAATGCCTGAATGTTGGAATAACTGCCTTTTGATCAATAAAAAAAAAGTAAACACCCTCACTGCCATGCCCACTCACAGCGACCCATATAGCAAGATGGAACTATTCCTGTGAGTTCCTGAGACTGATACTTTCACAGGAACAGAAGGTCCAGTCCTTCTCTGGAGTAGCAACTGGTGGTTTCAAATTGCTGACCTTGAAATTGGCAGCCCAACAAGTAACCACTAGGCTGCAAAGTCTCACTTTTGATCCCTGAGGGGATATGCTGTCCTCCTTTCTGCACCCCCTCCGCCCCCACCCCACCAAGTGATTTCTTTTTTAAAACTATGTCTTTACATTTTTTAAAAAAACAACCTTATCACCTTCAAAATACTCTCCAATATGCTTAATACATCTGTCAAATCGACAATTCCATTCTTAAAAGCATTTTTTTCAAACTCATCTGTTTGGATGGCTGACAGCACCACCCTCATTTTTTTTTCTTCACCTCTTCTATGTTGTCAAATTGCTGTCCTTTCATGTCCCTCTTCATTCACGGAAACAAAAAATGTTGTATACAGTGAGTCCAGGTGAGCAAGGTGTGTGGGGCAAGAGAGGCATGCTGTTTTTGTTAAAACCCGGCACATTGAAATGGCTGTGTGAGCAGGTGCATTGTTGTGGTGCAAAAGCAGTCCCCCATCTTCCACAAATCAGGTGTTGTTGTTTTTTTTTATCAACATCAATATGCAATCTTTTTAGAACCTGTAAATTGAAAGCTTGATTAACAGTCTGACCTGGTGGAATGAACCCCAAATGCACGATGAGTCAACATTTTTGGCCAATTGGGAAGTTGGCTGGTGTCTAGAATTAGATTTGTCATCAACCAACATTTCACATTTTGACTGTGGGGTTGGCCCCACCATGACACAGCATCCCCTTACTGACCCACAGGGCTACAGGGAGGAGCACCAGAGACACAGCGTAGAAATAGTGCCAGGTCTGACCACCCCCCACTCACCAGGGCATGACATGAAGGACGCGCAACAGAGCAGCAATGGAAGCAAAGCAACAAAGCCCGGGAAGAATTCTGAAAATAGACTTCAGACTCGGAGGACAGGCATTGGCACTGCAACAGACCTGATCAGAAAACAGTCATAAGGGTCAGCAGACAGACCTAGAATCACTCATGGGATTTTTTTTTTTATTTCGTGCCTATCTATATAAGATAGGCAGGATAAACAATCCCAAAGAGAAAACAACATGACCAATGATTCCAAGGGGGCAGGGGAGAGAAAGAGATAGGGGAAAAGGAGAGGGGAGCCAACAAACCTAGGGACAAAGGAACAATAAGAGATCCAAAATTGATGGTGAGGAGGTCATAGAATGCCTGATGGGTTTCAATCAAGTGCAATGTAGCTGAAAGGAATTACAGAGAGCCAAATGAAGGTCAAATATGATAGTGGGACAGGAGGAAAGTAAAAAGAAATAGAGGAAATAATTGGGAGGCAAAAGACATTTATAGAGGTATAAGCATAGGCATGTGCATATGTAAATATATTAATATATAACAATAGGGATATAGGTCTATGTACATATATTTATATGTTAAGTATTAAGGTAGCAGATGGACATTGGGCCTATACTTGAGTCATTCCTCAACATAAATACACTCTGTTCTAATAACCTGGCATTCTATGATGCTCACCTTCCTGACATGATTGATGAAGACAAAATGGGTGCATAAGCTAATGTGGTAAAGAAAGCTGATGGTGCCTAGCTATTACAAGATATATCATCTGGGGCCTTAAAGGCTTGAAGTTAAACAAGTGGCCATCTAGCAGGAAAACAAAAAAACACATATGGAAGAAGCACACCAAACCATGTGAAAATGGGGTGTCAATAGGATTAGGTATCAGGCATCAGAAGACCCCAAACAATCAACCATTTTGATGCAAATGAGGGGGGTCAGAATGGAGATGCAAAATTCATCTGTAGATAATTGGACATCCCCTCACAGAAGGGTCACAAGGAAATGACAAGGCAGTCAGGGTGGAGTATACCACCAATGAAACACACAACATTCCTCTAGTTCCTTAATGCTTACCCCACACACACCCCATAATGACCCCAGTTCTATTTTACAAATCTGGCTAGACCAGAGCATATACACTGGGACAGATAAGAGCTCTCAACACACAGAATTCAGGACAGATAAACCACTCTGACCCAATAATGAGAGTAGCGATATCATGAGGGTAGGGGGAAGGTGGGGAGAGAAGAGGGAGAAAGAGGGAAACAATCCCAATGATTGCTGTACACCCCCCTTAATGGGGGACTAAAACCAGAAACATGGGTGAAGGGAGACAGCAAATGGTGTAAAATATGAAAATAAAAATAGTTTATAAATTATCAAGAGTTCACGAATGTGGGAAGGTCAGGGGCCTGGGGGGAAAGAGGAGCGCTACCATGGGCTCAAGTAGAAAGAAAATGTTTTGGAAATGATGATGGCAACATATGTACAATTGTGCTTGATATAATTGATGTATGGAGTGTTATAAGAGCTGTAAGAGCCCCCATTAAAATTATTTACTAAAATAAAAAAATAATAAAATGAAAATAAAAACATTTTACCTTTTTTTTGAAATGAGAAAGCCACTCACACACTAGAGTTTTTTTCATAGCATTGTCCTTGTAATCTGTGTTCAGCATCACAGCAGTGTCTGCGGCATTTTTCTTAAGCAGGAAACAAATTGCAAAGCAGCACACAATTCTCTTAAACCAGTCAACCCAAAAACATGAGGTTCCAGCAAAATTGCTCTCATGAAAAATTCACTGTGACCACAAAGTACCTTCCCAGGAGATGCCACTGAGTGCACTAACTCAGAGCAAGTTTCTTGATGCTCGCCTAGAGGGCGGGAATGATACTACAAAAACTCTGCCCAAAAGAGCTGTTTCAATTTTTGTTTTTGTTTTTTTTGTGTTTTTTTTTGGGGGGGGGGTTTACTTCCTCATATGAAGAATTTCCTTCAATTAAATGTTCCAGATTTCCCATTCTTTATAATATTATCTATAATTTCTTGATCTACACAGCCAAAATCCTTTGAATTTGTTTGTTGAAACACTTCAATTCCTCTTCCTTCAGTTTCTTATGGCTTGCGTGTCAATAATACTTTCAGGGCAGTTTGGATTTCTACCTTTAATTCTTGGTTATATGCTAACTTTTGAAATGATTGGATGTTGCCCCCACCTTTTTTTTTTTTTTTTAAACGGCACTGTGTATATCTCCTATCTTCTTTTAATGCATTCATTTTACATTTGTTCATATTTTGCCCAAAGATTCTTTCAATATCGCAACTTGAGGATTACATTTTTTTCTTCAGTTCTTTAGGCTTGAGGAATGTTCTCCTTTCATTTTTTAACTCCAGGTGTCTGCACATTCTCTTACAATACTTTACTTTGTCTTCTTGCGTTACTCTTAGAAATCTTCTACTCTGATATTTTTTTTACTATATAGTTTCTTCTTTTCATTTTAGCTCTTTTAGGTCCACAAGGAAGCATGAAAATCTCTGCTGAGATCCATTTTAGTGTTTACTTTCTTTCGTATCTTTTAATGACTGAGTTGGTTAGTTTATTGTGCCAACCTGGCCGATAAATACATATGGGGGAGGGATAAATGGTTCAGTGAGCTTCACCTTCCTAGTTCTCGGGTCTCTTGCTTTCTGATGGTCGGACCAGGGTGCAGCTGCCTTAGCAGATCCCTGCTTCAGCTGGCAAGGCTGACTTCCTGCAAGACATCCCTGAAAAGAAGCCCCATGGACCTACCATGATGCAGCCCTGGGAGCTGTAGCAGCCATGTGGAGACCGCTGCCAGCGCTGAGATGCTTACATGTTCACTGACTCGGCTTTCTTCCTGCAGTCGGCGTCAAAGTGTGAATTTTGTGAGATGGAGGAGGACTTGTGGATTGATGTCAGAAATATGGGTTAATGGGTTCGTGTTGGACTTGTAAGCTTGGGCAGCACTGGGTCGGGATGTTTTCTTGATGTGCACTCACCCTTTATATAAAACTCTCTCTTATACATGAGTTTTTGTGGATTTGTTTCTCTAAAGTACCCAGACTAATACAATGACCTATTTATTTCTTGAAGTATGGTGTTCTTGATGTCTGCTCTCCAATAGGTAGTGTTAAATATCACTGATGTGGTCTCTAAATTCAGGTGGGGTAGAAGTACAAAGTACAACTTGTTTTTAATTTTTTTACTTTCAACTTGAACTTGAATACAAGCAACTGATGGTCTGTTCTGAAGTCAAATTGTTCTGACTTATAATGTTGAGCTTCTATATGATCACTCTTCATAGATGTAGTTGATTGGATTCCATCTAGTGAGGTTCCTTTATATAATAACTGTCTGCAGTGAACCCTCGCCACTTCGCGCTTCGACTTCCGCGGCTTCACTCTATCGCGGTTTTTGCGTAACAGCGCATGCTCTGTCATACCATCGCGACCTGTCTGAAGAACATCCAGGCCACTTTAAAAGACATGAAGGTAGAGACGACAAAGGCCAGCTGGAAGAAGTTGTGGCCTGGAATTGTCCAGGA
>NW_022111310.1:23092891-23093826 GCF_000313985.2 Echinops telfairi
GATTTACAAATAAGGAATCCTACTTCGCGGAATTTCATTTATCACGGTAGGGTCTAGAACCGATTAACCGCGATAAACGAGGGTTCACTGTATATTGATGAACAAAGGAGTATTGGGGATGAATAAGTCACTGACCTTCCAAAATTCTAACATTCAATTCCCAGTGTTGTTTTTTTATATTCAAAGCTATATCTTCAAATACAGAGCATTGTTTCCAATTTCCACATTATAATTATCTGTAATTATTAAAACACCCTGATTGTATGTTTGATAATTTCTGACTGGAAACGTTGTTTTAAAATCCTTAACTTTGGCTTTTATGATTGGTACTAAATTTGAATAATACTAATATTAGTTGGACTTCCTGGTAGATGGATGACTTTTATTGTATCAATGAGATAGGATAGACCTTGAAATACTATTAGGGTGAATGTGATGTTATTCCCCTTCAATTGTCAATGGCTTATACCAGTGTAGTCCAGCTAACTAAAGTCTAAGATATCAATCTTTATACATTCTGTCTCATTTTGATCACTTCCATTTTCCTAGATTCATACTTCATACATTCCAGGTCCCAATGATAAATGGATATTTACAGCCGTTTCTTCACATTTTGGTCATATCAATGTCAGAAAATGCAAGTTCTGGAAGTTTGTCTCCATCCATATCACTGATGTCGAACTCTTCCTCAATCATATTTTGAGTCATCTTCTGACACACATCTTCTGACATGGTCATATATCAGACCATGTTCTGTTGTTATTCATAACCTTCTACTATTCAGTGATTTTTTTCAGAAATAGACTTCCATGTCTTTCTTTCTAGTCCATTTTCATCTAGAAGCTTCAGTGAAACTTGTCTACCATAGGTGAACCTGCTGATATTTGTGACGTAGCTCCCAGCAGTACAGTAATGGACAAGCTTCAGTGAAACTT